>NW_022335051.1:438591-464766 GCF_002776525.5 Piliocolobus tephrosceles
TGCCTCAGCCTCTCGAGTAGCTGGGATTACAGGCGCCCGCCACCTCGCCCGGCTAGTTTTTTGTATTTTTTAGTAGAGACGGGGTTTCACCGTGTTAACCAGCATGGTCTCGATCACCTGACCTCGTGATCCACCCGTCTCAGGCTCCCAAAGTGCTGGGATTACAGGCTTGAGCCACCGCGCCCGGCCAATAGTAATTTCAAGTAGTCTTTCCTTAGCACCCTGGAGAGCAAGTATCTCCTAATAGTTTTTTCAGAACTTTCTGGGTAATAAATGCTATCCTGTTTAAATGAGCATTTTCTAAACCTCAACATGACATGTTTCATTTTTCACTAATATCCAAAGATAACTGTATTTCCCCAATAGAAATATTGAGTATTTACACCTTCTCATGTTCAACAGCTACAATGGGAACATTTTAAGGATTGCAGGTCATATATTTGCGATGAGAATTCTGCATGGCATACAAGAACCCAAGATGAAGAGAATGTATAGAACGCTATGGTATACAGAAAATATATTTTTTTCAGAACCCCTTGACTATCATAAAAATAACAAAATATAGTTGAAACAAACTCAATAGGGATCAAGAGCACAAGTAGAGAAGTAAAAATTTGCAAGTTCTGAACACAAGGCATTCCAAAAGGCAGAGTGGACACTATGCTTGATCTGAGACATGCTCACCCGAGAAAAACTGATTTTTTTTCTCTTCCTCTTATCTGAAATGTATTTTCAGATAAGATGCCCTGGACCTATCAAACCTGCATCTTGAGAATATGCCTTTAAAGCACAACCTACTCACCTGCTACCACCACACACACCCACGGGCAGAAAGACAGAGGCTTGCAGAAAATTTTCACCCACTTTTTTTGTTTATAACTGAAAAGATTTAACAGCAATGAGAGAACAACGAGCTTCTCCATAACTATTAAAATATAAGTTTCTTTTTCCCTGCCCTCCCCTATCAGACACCAGCAATTTTCTTTACAGTAACGGGAGCATGAACCGCACTGACCTCTTCCTATCAAACTGCAGTGCAGTTTTCTTTGCGGTGCAGCCTTTCTTTGATGCAAAGGTTGAACTAAACTCTCCTGAATGTATCTTGAACCCCTCAAGTTTATAAATCCGTTGGTAATCTTGGCCCTGTTTATGCAATGTGATTCTGCAGGATCCAAAAGGGTCCAGGAATGGGCTTTTCCAACAAGTCCCCAGTAAATGCTGATTGCGCTTTCCCAGACACATTATTAGCATTAGCAAGAGAAAGCAGGCACAGCAAAGAGTCCCTTACACACATCACATTTGTCCCAATACAAATACTTCTGGTACAAATAAAGACAACCAATTTCCACCCTGAAACACTATATTTTTGTTGGCTTTTTTAAGTTTACAGGGACAACAGAAGACAGTAATGTCTGAGTAAATCTGTACTTGGGAAACCAAGTTATTAGTACATGTACTAATACATGTATTAGTACTAATACAATGTTTATTAAGTAGGTACTATGTGCTCAGGAGCATGTCACAGAACACTGTGCTGGGAATAACATATTTTGTGATTTAATTTTCATAGCACCCTGGGAGTTGGTACTAAGCGTTGAATAATTGTTAGCATTTAGATTAAGAGCAGAAGATTTGTATTTCTTCTTATGTTTCTCTATCATTAATTTTAAAAAGAAAATGTATAGGCCAGACACAGTGGCTCACGACTATAATCCTAGCACTTTGGGAGGCCAAGGCGGGCAGATCACAAGGTCAGGAGATCGAGACCATGGTGAAACCCCACCTCTATTAAAAATACAAAAAATTAGCTGGGCGTGGTGGTGGGCGCCTGCAGTCCCAGCTACTCAGGAGGCTGAGGCAGGAGCGTGAACCTGGGAGGTGGAGCTTGCAGGGAGCTGATATCACGCCGCTGCACTCCAGCCTGGGTGACAGAGCAAGACTCCATCTCAAAAAAAAAAAAAAAAAAAAAAAAAAAAGAAAATGTACAGAATAATAATTCAATACAAAAAACATACAAAATGATGCAATTACATAAAGATTGAATAATCAGCTTCCAAATGGCTATTTTGTAAATAATGAAGTTAAGGCAGAAATAAAATTTTTGAAACTAATTAGAGCCAAAATACAACATACCAGAATCTCAGAGCTATGTGTTAAGATGTGTTAAGAAAAAAATGTGTATAATGTGTTATATAATGTGTTATATATATAAATGTATATAATGTGTTATATAATGTGTTAAGAAAAAAATGTATATAACTGAACATCCACATCAAAAAGTTAGAAAGATCTCAATTTAAAAATCTAATGTTAATTTCAAAAGTAAAAGCAAACCAACTTCAAAGCTCACAAAAGTCAAGAAATAACCAAAATCAGAGCTGAAATGAAGAAGGTTGAGACAAAATAACTATAAAAATTTCAACGGGCCATGCACTGTGGCTCACTCCTGTAATCCCAGCACTTTGGATGGCCAAGGCGGGCAGATCATGAGGTCAGGAGTTTGAGACCAGCCTGGTCAACATGATGAAACCCCGTCTCTACTAAAAATACAAATATTAGCTGGGCGTGGTGGTACATGCCTGTAATTCCAGCTACTTGGGAGGCTGAGGCAGGAGAATCGCTTGAAAATGCAAGGCGGAGGTTGCAGTGAGCCAAGATCGTGCCACTGCACTCCAGCCTGGGCAGAAGAGCAAAACTCTGTCTCAAAAAAAAAAAAAAAAAAAAAAAAAAAGTTCAACGAAACCAGAAGTTGATTCTATGTAAAACCAAGAAGACAGATAAAACACTAGACTAATGGAGAAAAAAGAAAAAAGAAATAATTCAAATAAAAACAATTGGACTAAAAAGTCAAAAAAAACAACAGATGCTTATGAGGTTATGGAGAAACTGAATGCTTATACGCTGCTGACGGGAGTATAAATTTGTTTAACCATTGAGAAAAGCAGCTTGGCATTTTTTCAAAAACCTGAAAACAGAATTACCACTCCCAATCCCACATTTGGGAATATACCCAATGAATGTAAGTTATTCTACCGTGAAGACCCATGCACGCATATGTTAATTGCAGCACAATTCACAATAGCAAAATCAAGAAATAAACCTGTATGTCTTCAATGGTAGACTGGATAAAGAAAATGTGCTATGTAAACACCATGAAACATGATGTGGCTATAAGAAAGAACAACATCATGTCCTTTGCAGCAATGTCGATGGAGCTGGAGACTGTTATTTTTAGAATAAAATCAAAGAATAGAATAAATAGAATAGAATAAAAGAATAGAATAAAACAGAAAATCAAAAACTGTATGTTGTCACTTTTAAGTGGGAGTGAAATAATGAGAACATGTGGACACAAATAAGAGAACAACAGACACTGAGGTTCAGTTCAGGGTGGAGGGTTAGAGGATGAAGAAAATCAGAAAACAAATCTGTTGGGTACTATGCCTAGTACCTGAGTGATAAAATAATCTCTACACAAAAACTTCATGATATGATTTTACCTATATAACAAACCTGCATGTATCCTTGAACCTAAAATAAAAGGTAAAACAAAAATTCAGCCTGGTATGTGGTGGCTCACAGCCGTAACCCCAGCCCATTGGGAGGCTGAGGCAGGCAGGCAGATCACCTGAGGCCAAAATTTGGCGACCAACCTGGCCAACATGGTGAGATCCCAGCTCTACTAAAAATACACAAATTAGCTGGGCGTGGTGGCACGCACCTGTAATCCCAGGTACTCAGGAGGCTGAAGCAGGACAATCACTTGAATCTGGGAGGCGGAGGTTGTAATGAGGTGAGATCGCACCACTGAACTCCAGCTTGGAGGACAGAGCGAGACTCCCTCTCAAACAAACAAACAAACAAAAATTACTATCTTGAAGAAAACATTCAGGCGTAGGCAACCACAGACTGCCAATTAATCTCTGATGACATAACCAAGAAATGTTCACCGGGATCTTACAAATAAGGAAACTACATAACTCTACCAAACCAATTACTAAATCTGGTTTGCTTCATCGTGCAACTTATAACAGACTTTCTTCAAGTCTCTCCCATGGATCGCAACCCACAAACCATAGCTGGGCGCTATTCTTGAATCACACGTTGATCAGATTCTCATTTTTACAGTGACTCTCATACATCTTTAAAAGGAAAATTGAGGAACTAGGGAACCCAGGACCACAGCTCTTTCCACTCATGAATCCTGTACCCTGAGTCAGGATTCTCCCCTAATGACTTTCCGATCCCCGCACAATCTGGGTGAGATGAGGAGCTGGGAGTGCAAAGCAAACCAGAGAGGCCTCCAGTACAGGGCAAAGCCACAGCAGAGGAAAAAGACTCAACTCCCAGTGTCCCAGCCGCTGGCCCAGGCACCATCTTGCGGCTCGAGGGGACTGAAAGCCGACCTGGGCCAAAGAGGATTTGGGTCCTCAGACTCTGGAGCTGACTGCGAGAAAGTTTGGGTCCTGCCACAGCCACTTTCAGCCGGTTCCAACCAGCCTCCACCCCTCTCTCATGATGACAGACCCAGCACTCACCATTTCTCGGCTTCCAGGGGGTCCCGGTCTTTCAGTCACAAATTTGCGGATACCTACAGGACACAAGGACACATAGATTTGACCTCTAGGAGCAGAGGACACAGAGCAGTGAAGAGAAGAACTGCAGCTCTGGACGCAGAGAAACACAAAGGACCCGCAAACTTACAGAAGCAGCCTGTTCTCTTCAGCTGCATGCCTGATTGGATAGTTTCTAGTCTGCGGCTCCTGATTGGATACGATTTCAGGCCCCACCCTGCATGCCTGAATGAGGTGATATATGATCAGACTCTGGGCTGAATCGAGCAAAAGTCACAGCCTAGGCTGCAGCCTTTACAGGCAGGGCTTCTTCCTTGATCTGAACCAGGCCAACTTCAGAGGATATTTGCATTTAACCTTGTGTATAACGTGACATGCATTTATAAATGATATACAATATTTGTTCATAAATTGAAATAATAACAACCATTTTAAAATTTAGGATTTTACGACCTTTCTTGCTGCGGATCCTTTGCAGTGATATGGTGTGACTCTGTGGCTCCACCCAAATCTCATCTCAAATTGTAATTCCTGTCCATGCGCGGTGGCTCACACCTGTAATCCCAGCACTTTGGGAGGCCGAGGCAGGCAGGTCACTAGTTCAGGAGTTCGAGACAGGCCCGGTAAATATGGTAAAACCCCGTTTGTACTAAAAATACAAAAATTATCCAGGCGTGGCCCCGCGCGCCTGTAGTCCCAGCTACTTGGGAGGCTGAGGCAGGAGAATTGCTTGAACCTGGGAGAAAGAGGTTGCAGTGAGCCAAGATCGCGCTATTGCACTCCAGCTTGGGAGGCAGAGCAAGACTCCATCTCAAAAAAGAAAGAAAGAAAGAAACAAAAAAGAAGTCCCTGAAACAAACAACAACAACAAAATAATGGATCAAGTTTCCCTCTTGTTTTATGTTCTTGGGAGCTTGAACTTGTAGCCGTGTGGCAGTATTTTCTCTTGGTTTCTACCATCAGCATACAGAAATTTTGAAATTTATGTTATACTTAACTCTAAAAATGATGTTGAGCCGTTAAAAACCTTTGCAAGCTCAAAATTGGCTGCTATAGGCTTCTTCTGGGAGACTCCATTGGAGACTGCTCAGTGCTGTAGCTCAGTAGTTGGGCTTTGCTGTCTCACAGTGGCAACTGGAGTTCAGAGTTCAATTTCTGGCGTAGGAAATGAGTCCTTTCTGATTTGACATCTGTGTGAACATTTGTTGATTCTCCTCCCCTCCATAAACCATTTTGGATTTTCCTTTCTCTGAGCTACCTTTGAAGATTCTAGATTTTGTAAAAACTGTTTGGCACCTTTTTGAAAATACCTTGTACACTCGTGGTTAGATTCATAACCTTAGTTAAAGCTTATTGGTTTCAGGAGGCGGAGGTTGCAGTAAGCCGAGTTTGGCCACTGCCCTCCAGCCTGGGTGACAGAGGGAGACTCCATCTCAAAACAAAACAAAATAAAACAAAAGCTTATTGGTTTGAACTGGGAGGTTATGTTAGTGAAGTTCAAAAGTCATAAATATTGGCAATTTGGCATAGCTAAAGTCAAGCAATGTGAGAATTAAATAAATGTTTTTAAAAAGGACATCATGGTTAAAAGCTGGCTTAATTATTATTATTTTATTTACTTATTTATTTTGAGACGGAGTCTTGCTCTGTCACTCAGGCTGGAATGCAGTGGTGCAATCTTGGCTCACTGCAACTTCCACCTCCCGGGATCAATCAATTCTCCTGCCTCAGCCTCCTGAGTAGTAGGGATTACAGACACCCACCACCACATGCAGCTAATTTTTGTATGTTTAGTAGAGACGGGGTTTCACCATGTTGGCCAGGCTGGTCTTGAATTCCTGACCTCAATTGATCCGCCTGCCTCAGCCTCCCAAAGTGCTGGGATTACAGGCATGAGCCACCACACCTGGCCCAAAAGTCAGCTTAATTAATTGCAGATATTCAAGCTCCAACAGCTGGAAGTCCTTGGAAAAAAGAGAGAAGGTGCCACAATAGGCTTTTTGGGAAAAACGTCTGTTTTCCTCATGAAACCCCAGGAATTGGAAGTAGATAGATCCCTCTCAGAGTCTAAGGCTCTGTTCCATTTTTGCATTGCATTATCTGATGGTTTTTACTTTCCAGGGTATCAGAAATTACTTCACATTATGAGACAATTTAGATATGTAACAAGTAGGTAGGAAATATATATTTAGGGATGGTTAATGGCAGCTATGGGGGATACTCAGCTTTTTGCACATTTGAATCAGAGAAATGTGCTCTTGGCCACCTAGAAGGCATGGAAATGTCCCTTCCCCACAATGAGAAGTAAGATGCCAATGGGAGATGGGCCAATTCTCTCTTTTTGGGATCCAGGTTCTAGTATAAAAATAGCAGTCTTAATTTGTGGGGAGGGGGGGGAAAAATCTGTTTTGCCTTTCAGCTGTGCCTACTTATTAGGCTGTAGAAACTGCTTGGTTTTTGCTTTCCTGGCCCTGTTTCTCCTAGGGATCCATCTTGAAGCCAGGGTGGTAATCCAATTAAGAAACTGATGAATGAAAAATCTTACAGGTACTTGATCTTCTTCCATCTGTGTATTTCTACCTGTTGTGTGTGTAATATGAAGGAGCTTTGATTAATTGGTTTAAAAATAATAAGAGCTCAAATCAAATATTTTATCAGAAAAATAGAAACCATGGTGTACTGTAGTTTACATCACTTTAGTAATCGTTGGGAAATAAAAACAGTTTTACATGGTAGGTATGTAAAAAAAGTAAAATGTGTTTTTGGTAAAAGATTACAAGAAGTCATGGGAATGTGGATTACTTTTGGCCTAAATTAAAGGATTAAAGGATTGTTTTAAATTAGATAAAATGGAGCCGAAGGATTAACCAAGTTGTGAAAGGTTTGTAAAAATTTACATCTTGTAAAAGAAATTCTGTGTGTTAACATATTGTCTAAAGTTAAAGGCGTATTCAGTTTTTTTATAAATTGAACACTGGAATAAAAGTACAACTGGTTTTCCTTAGAGCACTAATCTGCTCTTTCACAAAATTTGTAAAGTGTTATAAAAGGGTTATAGGAATCTTGCTGTATGGTCAAACTGATTAAGACTAGATAGATTTGTCTATAAGGTTTTATTAAGAATTAGGTTTGACATCAATAGTGCACTAATGCAACGGTGAAATTTAGCTTTCTTTCATGAACAAGATTTTCATGTAATATTTTAAAAATGAAAGATTTTGTCTGCCCTTTTGAATAAACTGGAGCAAAAGGAAAGGAAAAAAAGATTGTTTGGAAAGTGAAGTCTTCCCTCTATTCGTGAGTAAAGGTTTTTGCCTTTTTAAAATTTTTGAGTTATCATTTTGGTTAATGAGTGACTTATGATAACTTGGGATTTGATATTTGACAAACCTTTAAAAAATCAAATTATAAATTATGTATTTTTCTTACCTAAATATCTTTTAGATATTAGGTCCTCTAAAGTACAAAAATGACATTTGGCTTATTTGGTATAAAAATCATACAGGAAGAAATGTCAGAAAGCATTGTCAGGCTGGGTGCAATGACTCACACCTGAAATCCCAGCACTTTGGGAAGTCAAGGAGGGTGGATCACCTGATATCAGGAGTTAGAGACCAGCCTGGACAACATGGTGAAACCCTGTCTCTACTAAAAATACAAAAAAGTTAGCCAGATGTGGTGGCATGCACCTGTAATCTCAGCTACTCAGGGGGCTGAGGCAGGAGAATAACTTGAACTCAGGAAGCGGAGGTTGCAGTGAGCAGAGATTGCAGCATTGCACTCCAGTCTGGGCAAAAAGAGTGATACTCGATCTCAAATAAAAAAAAGGAAAGAAAGAAAGCATTGTCAAATATGAAATGGTGTTTGATTTTCCTTGGGCTGTATTTGTATAAATATGTTATTGGTATGTGATTCAAAACAATGGAAAACTCCTATAATTCCAATATGACTTAGTGTATGTTATTAATAGTAATAATTGTTATGTAAAATCATTATATGCAACAGAAGTAACCAAAATCTGTCAATTGTAGCTTTAATAGTGGCTGTCCTAAGACTTCTTTGTCATCCACAGACAATTGTTGTCTTGTTTTAATCCTCTCTGAAAGGTGATTTACAATCATGTTTAGGACATTGATAGGTGCTCTTAAATGCAGGTTTCTGATAACTTTGGAAATTTTGGCAATAGAATAAAGAAAAAACTCTCAGGACTCTCATGGAGAGTTGAAATGTTCATGAATATCAAGCAGAAAGGGAGTTAACTGCATGGAGTGAACTAATATAAGAGTAAAGTAATTTTTTGACTTTGCCTGAAATATTACTGATTCTTTGTTTTGTTTTTCAGAGTCCTGAAAACTTTTATTTTGAGCTCTTTACAGCTTTTAGCAATCGAATAAAATATACTTCTGTAAACAAAATTTGGAGCACATTTGTTGCTATCTGTTTTCTCCAGAATTTGGAAACTATTTGTGAGCATTCTTAACTTATGGCAATATAATTTGCATAAGTGCAAAAGAATGTTTTCTTCTATGACAGGACACTGTTGGAGAAATTAGTTATTTTGCCAAGGCTTTGACTGGAATGACATGCTTTCCTTTAAGGAATCAAACTTGACTTACAGAGCCAATAAAAGCCCACTGGGAAAACTGGCTTTATGCCTTGTCTACACAGTCCCTATACAGGGTTCCTAATCAGTGATAAGTAAATAATGTCACTTTTTCACAGGCTAATGAGCCCCAAGTTATCCCATGATATCAAAAGAGAAATTTATGCAACTTATATTTGAGGGTATAGACTCATGGCTGGCTCAGCTTTAAAAATTCTTATCTGAGATTCATTTTATGGAACAAAGTTTCATCAAATCCAATTTTAAAAACCTATGTAAAAATAATTATTCTTGCTGCACTTCATACAAATAATCAGGCCAAGTATAATAAAGCAACTTGGTCATACCATGATTTGTCTTTAGTAAAATGGCAGACTGGGGAGAGTAAAAAATTATACTTTAAGAACTATGGTACATCTGTTATTAAATTCTAGATTTATCTGTTGAAATTTTTTTGAAGAAGTTGAATCTTTGAGTAAACCAATAACAAGTTCTAAAACTGAGGCAATAATAAATAGCTTACTAACCAAAAAAACCCAGGACCAGATGTTTTCACTGCCAAATTCTACCAGAGGTACAAAGAGTAACTGGTGCCATTTCTTCCGAAACTATTCCAAACAATTGACAAAGAGGGACTCCTCCCTAACTCATTTAGTGAGGCCAGCATCATCCTGATACCAAAACCTGATGCTGGTGGCAGTGCAGCATGAGGGGGTGGGGATGGGGTTTATCCATGGGCCAGGGGTTAGAGGATTCCCTGGGCAGCACACTGCCTGGCTCCATTCTCTTCATCTTAAATGTATTGGGAGGCTTTGATACACAGAGAAAGAGGAGACCCATCTCAATAAAGGGTGTGAATAGGGGATGAAATCAAGAACCAATCTTTGGAGGAGGGCTGCTTGTATCTATCTAACTCTGAGAACAGATTGGAGCAGCATGGGATTGGAGGAGAGGAGGGAGCCTCTTAAGGGAAAGGCCCCAAGAGGCTGGGCCCCTGCTCCCTCCCTTCCCCACAAGACCCCTTCAGCATCTTCTACCCAGGCCGTGTCAGTATCCTGTCCTTCCCTCTGTGTCTAGAAAATCAAAGTTCTCCAGGAGATGTAGCCACTATAGGTGGCTGAAAAAAATGACTATTTTCAGTCCAAGGAGCAATTTTGGGTCTGCTTTCAGGCAATGAAGTGGTTAAGTGAGAATGAGAGAAGCGGACCCAGTAAATTAGCATAGGGGAGGAGAAGACTCTTTTTTTGTGGCCAGCTGCAGAGAGCCTGTGGCCATAGCTCCCTGGCCAGTGTCAGGTCCTGTTGCATAGTAACCACTGGGGCACAAATATTCCATCTGGGCAGGTACTGGGAGTGAGACCTGAGGTGTGACTCCCCAGTAGCCTCACAGCTGCCTTAATGTCCTGCAGCTACAACCATTTCTGCCAGCTGCTGCCCCCATCCCAGCAGGCCAGCAGCTCATTCAGCACCTGTAGTGTCTGAGGCTCCACCAGAATGTGATTCAGGATATCAGCCCTGTACCATCCTTGACCTAGAGAGTGAGCCCCAGGGGACAACCTCGATGCAGGTATCAACTTAGCTCCATGGTGTCTCTGTTACCAAAGACCAAGTGCTCCCGCTGGTTGGGATCAGATTCTAGGAGCTCTGCAGGTGAGGTGGGTGACATGAGGCAGGCACCCCAATATTTGATGCTCTGGGGCTTAACACCTGCACAATAGGTACATGGCACTCCCACTTTGCAGACACCCTGGTGAAGGTCAAAGCAGCCCTGAGAGGGGAAGAATCTGACCCAGAGCCCAGAGTTCCACCAGACAATTCTCAAACCAGGCTCTAAAAACCTCTTCCTCAAAATGGCTAGGGGTCAATATTTGCAGCTTTGCCAACCGTCGATTGCAATGACTCAAATCTGCAGCTGCAGCATGACAGTAGCCTCCCGCAGACAACCTGTGAATGAAGGCATGAGGTTGCAATCTCGTAGAACTTTCCTTCCAGGCACTGGAAACTCCAATTTCAAAACATCAAGTATGAGTCTTCTTTTGGTTTGTTTGGCCATTTGGAAATGTAAAATTCATCCTTGGCTCATGGGAGACAGAAGAGCAGGTGGGGACAGGCTGCACTTTGATGACCTCTGGCAGAAATGAAGCTCAGAGGAGGAGATGATAGGAGGGGGTGAGCCCAACCCCCTCACAGCTGAGATTTACCCCAGGAGGGGTCCCTGTCAGCACCACCCTACTAATCCCTCATCTTGGCTTCAAGAGCAGTTCAGGTGAAGAGCAGGGAAACAGAAAAGACCTCAGCAACAAAAAGGAAGGAGACTCAGGATTGGGCAGCCATGTGGATGGGTGGCTTTCAACAGTGCATGCTACAGCAGCCATTGTCTTTTATTTTTTATTTATTTTTTACTTTTTGAGATAGAGTCTTGCTCTGTCGCCCAGGCTGGAGTGCAGTGGTGTGATCTCCTCTCACTGCAATCTCCACCTGCCGAGCTCAAGCAATTATCCTGCCTCAGCCTCTTGAGTAGCTGGGATTACAGGGGTGCACCAAAACACCTGGCTAATTTTGTAATTTTAGTAGAGACAGGGTTTCACCGTATTGGCCAGACTGGTCTCAAACTCCTGACCTCTTCCTCCACCTGTTTGGCCTCCCAAAGTGCTGGGTTTACAGGCATGAGTCACTGCACCTGGCCTAATTTTTATATTTTTAGTAGAGATGAGGTTTCGTCATGTTGGCCAGGCTGGTCTCGAACTCCTGACCTCAGGTGATCCACTCGCCTTGGCCTCCCAAGTGCTAGGATTACAGGTGTGAGCCACTGCACCTGGCCAGCAGCAGTCATTTACACCAAGTTGAGCAAGGCATGATCAACCCCAGAAGGACCATGGTGGGGGCTCTGTGGGGTAGAGGACATTCTGTATTCTGCACTTATGTGGAAGCTCCACATAGCAGTCATTACAGGAAACACACTGGGTAAAAGGCAATATACAAGTAGGACACCAGGACTGGCCAGTTGGGTCTCACTGGTCAGTGGGGTAAAGAGGTCCAGGTGTGCCCACAGGGTGTGGCTGCTGGTTGGCTTCTGTCTGCAGGAAGCCTGGGACCCCTGTCTAACAGAGGAGGACCCAGGCTTGGGCGAGGAAGCCATCAGAGTCACCAGGTGAGTGGGTCAGAGCTCGAAACAGAGCAGGCAGGGAGCCCTGGCCTCTCCCCGTGAGGGCTGAGAAGCTGGGGTGGGAACACAACCCATGGGCAGATGCACACAAGTGATCTCTGGGCCCCTCCCCCTGACCAGTGACTGCCCAGTTGCTAAGGAGCCACTGAGGCCTGAGACCCAGGGACACACCACCTGATCATCACCCCCAGGCCTTTCTGCCAAGACCCGATAATGCCCAGTGCAGGCAGGTGTTCTGGGATTGGGGTCTGGGGCAGGGGTGCATGTTCATATCTTGCAGGCGCTCTGACCTAGACCTGCCTGAGCTGACTGCACCATCACTTGTTTTTCTGCCTATGTATGGCCTAGATTCAAAGGTCTAGCTGTCCATTCTGGCCACACCACTCTCTGACTTCTCTGCCAGGCCCTATTGTGCCTGACCTACCTAAGCCAGCTCCACCTGCCCAGTTATCACCAGAATCCTGCCAGCCAGAAGGACCCACTTTTGACCCCTGAAATATCCACAGGAGCCTTTATTTATTTATTTATTTATTTATTTATTTATTTATTTATTTATTGAGATGGAGTCTCACTCTGTCGCCCGGGCTGGAGTGCAGTGGTGTGATCTCAGAGGAGCCTGTCTTTAGGAGGGACCACAGCTCAGGGCCAGCTTTCTGGAAGCCCCAGAGTCAGGGATACTCCTGAGTTCCAGCCTTCCAGTTCTGGCTGTCATGTCTTTTGGGAACCACTCAGCACTGGGAGCTGCCTGAGGCTCCCACATGGCAGAGAACATGCTGGTCGTGACAGCCTCAGCCCAAGACCCTGGGCCAAGAGCAACAGCCAGTTGGTTCTAGTGTCTGGATAGTGACAATAGGTGAAACCATCTGCAGAAATACTGCTTCAGTCTGGTGCAGTGACAGACTAGGGGGGCCATAGAGCAGCTACCAGGTCTGTCCTGCCCAGTGTCTCCATCGTTGTGGCCTGGCAAAAGAACCCTGTGCTCAGCCAAAAGCTGAGACCTGACCTGCCCATCCTGCCCACGAGGGACTCTGAGTTCAGGCAGAGGCAGGCAGGCAGCAGGGTTGTCAACTTCTGTGATGCTATCCCAGGGCTCACAAGAGCCTGAGGAGACTCAAAAGGAGCTGAGCTGGGGGCATCAGCAAGGAGCCTGCTGAGTGAAGGGCAGTGTGGGCCAGGGCATGAGTCAGCACTAAGAGCACATGGCCTGGCTCCCACTGGAGAGGAGGCAGCAGGGGAGAGTCCTGCAGAGCCCTCACATGCTCCACTCAGCTTCCAGGTACATGGAGTGCCCATAAGCCTCCCAGGAGACCTAGGAATGGTTCTTTCTTGGTCAAGAAAAGAGGCAACCCCACCCATACCTACACAGGCCCTGATGCCCACACATATCAAAGAACAAAACTTTTGTGCCCAGGATGGCGCACATCTGTGGATCCCAGAACACTTGCTCCTCCTTGTGCCCCCACCCCCACCCCACAGGGTGCTGACCACAACCAAAGTGCCCCATGGAAAAAACAGCCCATGGATGGAGCCCAGATGTCCCGAATGGGCCATGATGGATCTAAAGTGGTATTTCCCAATCACAGAGTCTCTAACTTTGCCACCCACTGGCCCTGTGCTTCAGCTTCTCTTGGTGGCCCAGGATAACAATCTGAAGGCTGGAGGACCCACAGAGGCCACCACCTCCAGTTAAATGGCTACATTGTGAAAGTGGGGGGCAAGAGACATTCTCTGCCTTGGGTCTCTTGCCTTGGGACTGGTGACCATCAGGCCATGGCCAGGCCTGCTGGAGAGCGCTGTGTTCCCTGTACTCTGTGTGGGGAATGGTGCTCACAGTTCTGGGTCACTACTGTTGACTCCCCCAAAATACAGGGGCAATTGTGCTCCATTATATAAGCCTTGGGTCAATCCCAGAGAACAAGCATCAAATTCACTCCTGTCTGAAGGTGGCCACCCCAAGGCATTTGGGTTTTAGGGTGAGGTAAGGGTCTGGAGTCAGCATCAAAGTGTTCTGGTTTGGGAAACGCATGAAGTTCTCTGCAACTCTTTGAGGTACAGGATGTGGTGCCAGGTCTGTGCTTTTAAAAAGCCTGAAGTCAGGGGTGCCTGGAAGGAACACTGAAGCCAAGGGGTTTCACCTTTCCTACCTCCCCACCGGAGACATTCCACAAAGTCTCATGACAAACTCAGAATAGGCAAAAAAAAAAAAAAAAAAAAAAAAAAAAAAAAAAAAAAAGGAGGCCGGTGTGCAGGAAAGTGGATGGGAGGGAGGGGGTAATAAGAGATTACAGGGGATCATCTGGCCCAATCCTGAAACACCCCTGCCATATCATGCCCTATCAGTCCTCTCAGACAGCTGAGGAATCTGAGGTCTGGAGGAGGCGCCCAGAACCTGGACAGGCAGCTGGTAGCCTGGAGCCCTGGAGATCCAGGCAGACACCGCCCCAACCCCCAGCCAGAGGCCGCCGGACCCCCAGCTTATTCACTTAGAAATCACGCAGGTTGGCTGGGCCACTGCCCCTCCCCAGACCCACCCCTACCACTTGTCAGGCGACAGCCTTCCTGCGAAGCTGCCAGGCTAGGAATGAGGATGCCTCGGTCCCCCTAGGAATTGGCTGTCCCCAGGGGGCAGGTGCCCGGCAGCCGCCCAGAAGGCCACTGCTCTCTGCTTACCGTGTGGAGCCTGGGGCCCGTGTAAGGAGCAGACCGCACGCGGAGCGCTTAGCCCGGCTGGGCTGGGCGCTCCACCTCGGGGATGTGGTCCTCATGCAGGTTGGGGTCGGCGCAGCCTTACCCCTGCTGGCCCCACAAACCTTTCTAGAAGACCCACTATGTCCCACCTGACCTTGACAGCCAGCAGCCCCACAGCCCTGGGACATCGGCCCGCTCCCCTCCTCTTTGCTTTCTGCATCCCTGTGGGAGAGACCTATCAGCCTGCCAGGTATGCAAGCAGGGTGGGGGCAATGATGACGCTAGAGGGTGTCACCTTGTCATGCCGAGCACTGGAGAGCTGAACATGAGCTCATGCACTCACATTCACCCTCGGAAGTCCAGCCTCTCGCTTTGGCCCTGGGAATAGAGGGGACAGACGTCTCCTTGCCGGCTCCCTGCAGCGTCCTCGTGGTTGGGTGTCGGTTCTGCTGCTGCAGGTGCCACATCAAACGCTGCGCCCAGGTGGCTCCAGCCGCGATCTTCTGAAAGCGGGGGCAGCAAAACCAGGGACTGGCCCCACGGTGCCACTCACACCTGGTGACCACTTTCCACCCAGGTGCCCGTTCCGCGTCCTCGAAGCCTCAATCCGCTGAACCTGGGCCTTGGTCTTGTGCCCGTTGAGTCTTTCTTCACCTGCCGCTCTCCAGGAGCTCCGAGGGGGTGTCTGCCACAGTGGCCGTAGCCAGGCAGAGTGCAATGGTGCAGGCCGAGGTGTCCAAGACGGGGAGGGGACCTTAGCGTCTTCAAATAGTGCCCTCGACTACCGGTGGGCGTGCTGCCCCCCAGGCCCGTCTATGGCAGCTGCAGAAGGAGGGTTATGAGAAGCATGCTGCTCATCATAACTCCAGTTCTGGGCCCCTTGGATGTGGGATAAAGGGGGATAGGCAGAGCTGGGACGTGACTGTAACAGGAATGGGTCTGTCAAGGGCTGGCTGGGAGCTCCAGCCTCCTCTCTTCTTGGTAGGGGGCCTGAGGCCCATCTGCAGCCTCTTTGACTCCTTTTACTCTGCAGAACACCTAGACCCCAGCCTTCCCATGGGAATCATAAGATGCATGAGACTCAGGGTTCTTTCGGCCTCTTCCCAACCATGATCTTTGTATTTTCCCCATACATTTGGGGGACAGGAAGCCCTTGTTATGAACTCAAATTCCACCCACCTTATAGTTGGTTCTGGGATTTGTCATCTTGGTCAGAATCTGAGAGAGTGCCTCCCTGTCTAGAAGAAGCCATTGGGCATCTTATCTCACATTCTGTGGACATGACCTGCTATGATGTCTGTCTACTTTGAAGGAGTGTCTAACTCATTGAATAGAATTAAGGCCCAGAAATCTAAATGCTGAAGTCGTTGAATTATGCCAAGGTTCTAGAAAAGTAATCACACAAAGTTAAGTGCTCAGTATTTCTGTGTTAAATGAAAGAATCCCAACCAGAACCTTCTTGGATATCTGAGTGGGCCTGAGACCCCTTTTTCAGCACCCAGGGACCCTCTAATCTGTCTACACAAAGGATGATGACAGCCGGGCACGGTGGCTCATGTCTGCAATCCCAGCACTTTGGGAGGCTGAAGCGGGTGGATCACCTAAGGTTGGAAGTTCGAGACCAGCCTTACCAACATGGAGAAACCCCATCTCTACTAAAAATACAAAATTAACCGGGCATGGTGGCACATGCCTATAATCCCAGCTACCGGGGAGGCTGAGGCAGGAGAATCACTTGAATCCAGGAGGCAGAGATTGCGGTGAGCCGAGATTGCACCATTGTACTCCAGCCTGGGCAACAAGAGTGAAACTTTGTCCCAAAAAATAAATAAATAAATAAAAATAAAGGATTATGACTAGCTAGAAAAAAATCTCTCACAATTTCTTTAAAATGGAAAACAGATTATTAATTTGTCTTAATGAATAAAACAGATTTGCTTTCTATGTGCTCTTTTAAATACAATGTAAAAAATGTGGCAAAGCCTTTATTGTTCACACTTTACTCAACATCAGATAACTCATATTAGAGAAACACGATACATGTAATGGTTGTAGAAAGAGTTTGATCTAAAATATAAACCTTAGAAATAACCAGAATTCACAGGGAATTCTTCCATAGGGAAACTTTTCAGATGCAATAAATGTGAGGAAGTATTCAAAAATTAAGTCTAAATAAACCGGATAAAGTGCAAAGGCATGATAAAGTGCAAAGGCACTAAAATTTTCAAATTTTACATTAAACAAGAATATTTAATATAGAGCATAATCT
Source organism: Piliocolobus tephrosceles (assembly GCF_002776525.5). Classification (NCBI taxonomy): domain Eukaryota; kingdom Metazoa; phylum Chordata; class Mammalia; order Primates; family Cercopithecidae; genus Piliocolobus; species Piliocolobus tephrosceles. The sequence continues at coordinate 455,891 of NW_022335051.1, forward strand.
AAAGTCAAAACAATTAGATAATTTATTTGTTTGTATGTTTCAAAGAAGCAAGGACTCTGGTATTTGGACAGGTATAATTATTATTTCAATGGATACTTATTTTGTATTGTCATTATTTGAGATTCTTTTTAGAAATAACTATTACTGATGTAATTCAACTCTCAAATCTGTTGGCACTATGCCTGCATTCCTAGTGTTTATATTAAAACATGTGGCCTATTGTTGCTGCACCAGAGCTGGAAGAGGCCATTCTATATGAATTTCTCCATGGAATCTTAGTGGCAAATGTAAAATTTAAAAATAAATATCAAAAAAAAACCCCTGCCAGGCTCAGTGGCTTATGCCTGTAATCCCAGCACTTTGGGAGGCTGAGGTGGGTGGATCACCTGAAGTCAGGAGTTCGAGACCAGCCTGGCCAACATGGTGAAACCCTGTCTCTACTAAAAATACCAAAAAAACAATAGCCGGGTATAGTGGTGGGTGCCTGTAATCCTAGCCACTCAGGAGGCTGACGCAGGAAAATCACTTCAACCGGGGAGGCAGATGTTGCAGTGAGCAGAAATTGCACCACTGCACTCCAGCCTGGGCACCAAGAGTGAAACTGCATCTGAAAAACCAAAAAAAAAAAAAAAAAAAGAATTAAAGAGACATGCGACTTTTGGTTTACTTAAACTCTGCATGAGGTAGGTGTTCTGGGAATTATTCTTCTCTATTAAAGCAAGAGTGAAAAATTATGAATTTTTGAAATAAATAATTTTACAAATCATCTCTCCTTAAGGGATAAAAAAGCTGGCCAGTCTATCAAAATACCAGTGTATTATGGTAAAAGGTTTTAAAGTCTTAAATATTATTCAGGGTAATAAAATTGTTTTTAAAATTACAGATACCAGAGAAAAGTAATGATAACATCTCCATGAAAGGTTTTAAATGTATTTTAAATCAATGTTTCCTAAATAATTAACCTTAGTCTTTAAAAGTAGAGAAAGAAAGTGTCTAAGATAACTACATCAGAGAAAAAATAATGCTTATTCAGTGTTTGTGACTGTATTTTGACCAAGAAGAATATAGCAGAGTTTGCAATGCCTTACTTAGACTATGTGTGAACTTAGTTTTAATTAATAAATGAAATGGTTTTCAATGTTTTTTTTTTTTTTTTTTTTTTTTTTTTTTTTTTTTTTTTTTTTTTTTGAGACGGAGTCTTGCTCTGCCGCCCAGGCTGGAGTGCAGTGGCCGGATCTCAGCTCACTGCAACCTCCGCCTCCCGGGTTCACGCCATTCTCCTGCCTCAGCCTCCCGAGTAGCTGGGACTACAGGCGCCCGCCTCGTCGCCCGGCTAGTTTTTTTGTATTTTTTAGTAGAGACGGGGTTTCACCGTATTAGCCAGGATGGTCTCGATCTCCTGACCTCGTGATCCACCCGTCTCGGCCTCCCAAAGTGCTGGGATTACAGGCTTGAGCCACCGCGCCCGGCCGGTTTTCAATGTTTTAACACTGATGTGCAATACATAAAATGTTATCCTGCCACCAATGTTAAACTATTTTACTTTAATCAAGATTGGGGGCAACAGATGGTAATAATGGTAATAATATACTATTGGGTAATACAGTGAAATGACTTATTTAGTAATCATTTGTTCAGATAATTTAAACAATTTGGAGACTATTGTTGTCAAAAGCTCTATTTCACATTTTTTACGCTTTTGGTAACTATGGGAAGATTATGCCAGTTAGAATAAAGATTACACAGAAATGTAATTGGAAGTCATAGTTTCTGAATTTTACATCATTATTTATAAAAATTTACTGGATATTGGCCAGGCACGGTGGTTCACGCCTGTAATCCCAGCACTTTGGGAGACTGAGGCAGGTGGATCACAGGGTCAGGAGTTCAAGACCAGCCTGGCCAAGATGGTGAAACCTCCTCTCTACCAAAGATACAAAAAATTAGCTGGGCATGGTGGCATGCACCTGTAATCTCAGCTACCCAGGAGGCTGAGGCAGGAGAATCACTTGAACCTGGATGGCAGAGGTTGCGGTGAGCTGAGATTACACCACTGCACTCCAGTCTAGGCAACAGAGTGAGACTCCATCTCAAAATAAATAAATAAATAAAATTTACTGAATATTTTTCTTTGCACATTTCCTGTATATGTCCCCAACTGAACACATAAACATTTTTTTGTGTTTTGATTTATATTGAACGTAATATACAAATATATTAAGCTAAAAATAAATTATAAGTGTAAGGGAAATATAAAGGAAGAAATTGTGTGTGTGTGTATACTTCTTTAAATGGGAGAGGAAATAGTGGACCAAAAAAATAGTGTCAGAAAAGTTGACAATTTGCTAACAAATCAGGAACCTCACAAATGCTTAAAGCAAAATTAGTTTCTCTATTGTATGCTAAACTTTCTTTTCCCAAATCTCAAGTCTCCTGGGTCCAGAATCTTCCTTATATATATATATATATATTTTTGTTTAGTTGCCTATTATTCATATGAGAACAAATATACAATTTTTTTGTTCCAAAGTTTATGAAATATTTTTATATTATCTGCTCAGGGATTTTAAAAGTGTTTTCATAAAATTTAATGTTGCTCAGAAGTTAATCTGAAGATTTAATTCTACAGTGAGTGAGCATATTACATTTTATTTCACTATTGCATTCCATTTTCTCACTTACTGATTGGAGAAAAAACTATTTAAGTTTAAGTTAAAATGTTCTTTAATTAATTGTTCCTTCTATTTATTTTAAGTGACATCATATAATATTTTAATTTTACTGAGCTGTTTTTTTTCCAGTGGAAATTTAGAATGTTTTATAAATTATGGAGTTGTTTTAATGTTTATATAAGGTAAACAAACACAGAGGACAGTGCTGGGTATGTACCAGGTACTCAACATTTAAGAGAAAACTGTTTTTTTTTTTTTTTTTTTTTTGAGACAGACTCTTGCTCTGTCCCCCAGGCTGGAGTGTAGTGGCACGATCTCGGCTCACTACAAACTCTGCCTCCTGGGTTCAAGGGATTCTCCTGCCTCAGCCTTCTGAGTAGCTGGGACTACAGGCACATGCCACCATGCCGGACTAATTTTTCTATTTTTAGTAGGTACGGGGTTTCACCATGTTAGCCAGGATGGTCTTGATCTCCTGACCTCGTGATCCACCCACCTCGGTCTCCCAAAGTGCTGGAATTACAGGCAAGAGCCACTGTGCCAGGTCAAGAAAACCATTTCTATTAGAGTAACATTACATCTTTCAGGTAAGAGACTGAAACATTTGGAGTGAAGAAATAGCATTGATTGTGCATGTGGAGAGAGGACACCTGCTCTTCAGCTGAACTGACTGAATTTAGAAAAGAAAATTCTGCTTGTTTTATTTTATAATTATCTCCAGTTCCTCACTCCCTCTTTATTTTTACCCCCAGCTACATATGTATCAAAGCCACTTTCTTGTCTATGTTATGGTTACAGCTTCCTCACTGCTCTCCTTACCCCATGGAATCTCACACAACACTTTTTTCAGTTCTGATGAATAGTTTGGAACTTTTACAATGCAATGATAAATTGTTTTTTAATGAAGAGTTCGAGGCCACTTATGGGTTTTAAATAGCACATTCTGATCACTGAATTGAGGTAACAGAAAAGTAATGCAATAGTCCAGAGGATAAGATCAGGCAGTCAGCACTGTGGCAGATGTGGAGACAGATTAAACATGATGATGGTGTCTTTCTTAGCAAGGTAGATGAAGCTTATTGAAAAAAATATATAGTAGATGCGTTTGAAATTTGGGGTGGAAATTGAAGTGAGCTCTCTGTAATCACTCTGAGGTCTTAGGATAGCTACAAGTGGTGTCATCACACGAACAAATGTGACAGAGATGAGCTGGGGATGTGGGAAATATATTAAGTTTATTTTTCTTTTCTTTCTTTTTTTAGACAGGGTCTCACTCTGTCATGCAGGCTGGAGTGCAGTGGTGCGATCTCGGCTCACTGCAACCTCCCCTTCCCGGGTTCAAGTGATTCTCCTGCCTCCGCCTCCTGAGTAGCTGGGATTACAGGTGTGCGCCACCACCACGCCTGACAAATTTTTGTATTTTTGGTAGACACAGGGTTTCACAGTGTTGGCCAGGCTGGTCTAGAACTCCTGACCTCAATTTATTTTTTTATTTTTATTTTTTGTTTTGTTTTTTGTTTTTTGAGATGGAGTCTCACTTTGTCGCCCAGGCTGGAGTGCAGTGGCACCATCTCAACTCACTGCAAGCTCCGCCTCCCGGGTTCATGCCATTCTCCTGTCTCAGCGTCCGAGTAGCTGGGACTACAGGCACGCACCACCACGCCTGGCTAATTTTTTGTATTTTTAGTAGAGACGGGGTTTCACCGTGTTAGCCAGGATGGTCTCAATCTCCTGACCTCGTGATCCACCCGCCTTGGCCTCCCAAAGTGCTGGGATTACAGGCGTGAGCCACCGCGCCCGACTCTGACCTCAATTTATCCACCTGCCTCAGCCTCCCAAAGTGCTGGAATTACAGGCCTGGGCCGCCGTGCTCGGTCAAGTTTCTGATAATCAGAGAAGAGAGATTCTGTCCCCATCATTTCTAGGGATTATTGAGCAGTGATGCACACCAGACTGTTGTACATCCCCAAGCCTAGATCACTGGAAGTTGTAGAGATGAGGAGAAGTAGATGAAGCAACCTTTGTAGGCATAGCTTTAAAATATCAGGTAGCCACACCAGATCTTAATAATTATGATGTCTTTGGGAGACTGCAAGGTGTGCATGCTGTGGCTACACACAATCTGTGTCCCAGATGGTGAACATGAAGTATAACCCCAACTTAGGTTGATCCACTGTAGGAGGCAGGAACCTCCCTCCTGTCCACTCCGCTGATTGATCAGCCTCATCATGTGGTCCTGGCTCTGTGGGAGGAACCAGAAAATTTGGGGGAAAGATTTCCAGATAGACGCTGTGGGTGTTTCAACCTCAAGCACTGCACACAGCTTTTAGGCTAGAAGTTCTCAGGCTCTTTTACAGCCCATGTTCTGCTCCTGTGCAGCCTGTCTAGAGAGGAAAGTTGAGGATCAACTGTGGGAATAGATACAATAAAATTAGGTAACAGGTCACGCCTACACATTCAACACTGGTGCAATTGACATATAGTAATGCATCTAATTCTGCAGCTAGTAATTTGTGTTTGGTGATATCAAGACAATAATGTCATATAGTCCTAGCACATGTTATGTGTATTTCATTTTATGTACAACATAAATAGGTAGCACCAGGGCAGATGAAATACCCAATGACCTAATGAAGTAGCAACTTGTTTTTATCTCCTCTCTCTGATGTTGTCTATGCTTAGTAACTGTGCTCATGCTTACTCCTTCTGGACTCCAAGTTGGCTGTCCCATGTCCAGGCATTAACCACATTCCAAACAGCAACAAGAACAAAATGTGAAGATGATAGGACACAGGGAATTACATGGAAAACCACCACCTTTTAATTCAGAGAAGGGCAGCCTCCCCAGGCATTTCTCTCTAAATCTCATTGACAGGAACTGTATCATAAGGCCTCCCTAGGTGGAAGCATTTCTCTGAAACACAGGAAGACAGGAGAGCATGACTGGGAATGGCTGTTGTTACTTGTGCCCTTTCATGAGATCTGACAAAAAGACCATCACCTGGTACACTGGAAGAGTATGTCATAAAGAAAACCCCACAGATTTAGAAAACACTAATCCTAGGTACTGTATATTAAAACGGTGAATGCAAATAGAGTGTATATCCTTTTTCCTTTTTTAAAAATGCTTTTAGTGTTTTGTAGAGATGGGATCTCACTATGTTTCCCAGGTTGCTCTCAAGCTCCTGGGCTCCAGTGATCCTTCTACCTCAGCCTTTCAAAATCCTGGGATTACAGGCATGAGCCACTATGCCTAGTAGAGGGCTTATTCTTTAGAGGTGTGCTTGAAAAGCTGTTTAATTGTTTGATTGTTATTTATAGCTTTATAATAAAACTTATCAAGCACAATACAATAAAAATATTATCAAATATAACATCTGCTACTCATTTGCCATATGAGTTTTCTATTGTATTTGATAAAATAGTGAATAAATTATCATTTGTTTTCCATTAGAAAGTTGTGATACTTAATAAGTGCAAGAGGTTAATCTGGGAGGTAATCCCAGGAAGTGCAAAGAGGACAGGGAGAGAAGTCAGACAGAAAACAGTGAAAGTCAGCCGGGCGCGGTGGCTCACGCCTGTAATCCCAGCACTTTGGGAGGCCGAGGCAGGTGGATCACGAGGTCAGGAGATCGAGACCATCCTGATTAACACGGTGAAACCCCGTCTCTACTAAACAAAATACAAAAAAATTAGCCGGGCCTGGTGGTGGGCGTCTGTAGTCCCAGCTACTAGGGAGGCTGAGGCAGGAGAATAGCGTGAACCCGGGAAGTGACAGACTTCCCCTACGACGTGCCTGGAAACTGTATGGCGGCCCAACCTGATCCCCCTCCTGGGGACAGGGCCCTCCTGGGGAGCCAGGCTCACAGGTTGTTCTGTGGGACTCAACGTGGGGCAGCGTCCTGGCCAGGATGAGGAGGACCATCACCGCGGGGTCTGCGGGAGGCACATGCAGGCCAAGCTCTGGTCCAACCAGCTCCCCGATCCGCTGCAGCCAGAGTCTCTCAGCCTTAGCCCCGACCTGAAGTCCGACCGCCATCCCTGGGGCTCCCCTGCCAGGCTGGCAACCCCCGTTTGCAGGCCTTCCCTATCCCCTCCATCTGCTCCCGACCGAGCGACAGCCACCTTGTCCTGGTGACCTGGTTGAGGTTGGGGGTAAGCTGCCCTTGGACCCCCGCCCCATAGCCTCAGCGCCGCATCTGTGCCGCCCTGCGCCCTCTGCTGGCCGTTATCGGAAGTTCGGCCTGGCGTGAGTAGTGCGTTTCCCTGGGACCCAGGACAGCACTGCTGGAAACCCGGGCGACCAGAGATCTGGTAACTGGCGGAGGGGTCCCCCACTGTCCACTGACAGCGGCAGTAGTAGTTACGAACTATGTGGACTTAAGAGAGCCTCAGCCCATGTCAGCACCGGAAGCCAAAACCGAGTCAAGGGCTCGGTGTGGGGACCAGCCGGGGGCAAGCCTGGGAAGCCTGGATAGCAAGGGCTGCAGGAAGGAAACCATTCCGGGACTGCCTGGGTCTGCTGGGGGTCTCTAGTTAGAGAGGTTGGGTGCGATAGAGCGCTCGTCCCGAAGGGCTGAGTGCCAGGCAATATGGTGTGGTCCAGAGGCCCCCCCCCGTCTTGCTAGCTCACGGTGCGGGACTCAAACAGCTGCTTAATGAGCGTGGACTTCTGCTCCACCTGCATGATGCGCTCTCTCTTCTCGGTCACCTCCTGGGTGAGGAGTCGGTTCTGCTCCATCAGCGTGAGGATGGTCTGCTGCTGCCAGCCTGGGGACGAGGTGGACGTCAGGGCAGAGTAGGGGGGGGCCGGAGGAGGACGTGGGCAGGGCCCTGCTGGCACAAGCCACAGCCAGCAGGTCTCCCAGGCACCCGGCCACCTCCTGTACCTTGGACAGTAGCCGCCCCAGTGGTCTGGGGCTCCCCATGGCTCTAAAGTCGGCGCTGGCTCTGCTCTGGCCCAGGCGGCACTGGCGCTCCTGCACTCGTTGCAGCTGCTGTTACCAATCGTAGCCCCGCGCCATCATCTCCAAACCCTGCAGCAGCACCTCCTTCTCCTGCTCCAGCTCCTTCATGTGCTTCAGCAGTCCACGCCGCTGATGATGGTGTGCCTCCGACGTTCCCCTCGGGCACTGGGGGCCCGCTGGGCATCCCCCGAGTCCGCCTCCAGTGTCCTGCAGGCCGATGCACCTGCGTCCGCGCTGGGGCTCCGTTCCAGTGCCGCGCTTTGGGAGCGCTCTGGGACCGCTCTGGTTCCGTGGGGCAGGGCGTAGCCTCGGCAGGGGCGCATAGCTGCTCCGGGCTTCGGGCCGCGCCTCAGGGACCGGCCAGAGAAGCACGCACGCCCAGGGGCAGGGGCTTCCTCTCCAGGACCGTCCGCTGCTCGTCGGCAGGCGCGAACATCAGGCGCTGCGGCGGCTGCGGTGGCTGGTCCCCGGGCCGGACCGGGGCGTGCGTGGGGTCCCGGGGGCCGCCGTCGGCGCTCAGCAGCGCGGTGCGCAGGCGGGCCATGAAGCGCTCGAAGGTCAGGTAGCCGCTGTCCGGGACCACCTCGCGCAGGCCCTCAGGCCTCTCGCGCGTCGGCGCCCTGTCAGCGGGACTGGATCTAGCGTAGATGCCAGCAGCCACGCCGCTGGTGGTCCAGGATGTGGAACAGCGTGCTCAGGCTCCGCAGGAAGGCTCCCGGCAGCCCCTCTGTGCTGCCCGCCGGCGCGGCGGGAGGCATGCGGCTCCGCTGGGCAGTCCCGGCCCAAGGCACCGGCGCCTGGGCTGGGTCCACGCGTCCACCTGCGTGGGCCCCTGCGCGGCCCCACGGCGGGGCCAGTCAGGCGCGCTCCCAAGCTTTTTAATATATTTCACATTAAGAAGATTTTAGTAGATGACCGTAATAAAATTATGTTTAATCCTATTATACTCATTGCTAATACGGAGATATTTTTTTACTACCACAAACTATCTGAAAAGAACACCTTCTGCTATGTATCTGCTATATAATTTTTTTTTATTATACTTTAAGTTCTAGGGTACATGTGCATAACGTGCAGGTTTGTTACATATGTATACATGTGCCATGTTGGTGTGCTGCACCCATCAACTCGTCAGCACCCATCAATTCATCATTTATATCAGGTATAACTCCCCAATGCAATCCCTCCCCCCTCCCCCCTCCCCATGATAGGCCCCAGTGTGTGATGTTCCCCTTCC
>NW_022335051.1:469766-496765 GCF_002776525.5 Piliocolobus tephrosceles
GTCAGGACCCTCAGCTATAGGTCTGTTGGAGATTGCTTGAGGTCCACTCCAGACCCTGTTTGCCTGGGTATCAGCAGCAGAGGTTGCAGAAGATAGAATATTGCTGAACAGCGAGTGCACCTGTCTGATTCTTGCTTTGGAAGCTTCCTCTCAGGGGTGTACTCCACCCTGTGAGGTGTGGGGTGTCAGACTGCCCCTAGTGGGGGATGTCTCCCAGTTAGGCTACTCAGGGGTCAGTGACCCACTTGAGCAGGCAGACTGCCCCTTCTCAGATCTCAACCTCCGTGTTGGGAGATCCACTGCTCTCTTCAAAGCTGTCAGACAGAGTCGTTCGCGTCTGCACAGGCCTCTGCTGCTTTAGCTGAGCCCTGTCCCCAGAGGCGGAGTCTACAGAGACAGGCAGGTTTCCTTGAGCTGCTGTGAGCTCCACCCAGTTCGAGCTTCCCAGCGGCTTTATTTACCTACTTAAGCCTCAGCGATGGCAGGCGCCCCTCCCCCAGCCTTGCTGCTGCCTTGCGGTTAGATTGCCGCAGACTGCTGTGTTAGCAAGGAGGGAGGCTCTGTGGGCGTGGGACCCTCCCGGCCAGGTGTGGGATATAATATCCGGTGTGCCGGTGTTACAGTGCAGTATTGGGATGGGAGTTACCCGATTTTCCAGGTGTTGTGTGTCTCAGTTCCCCTGGCTAGGAAAAGGGACTCCCTTCCCCCTCGCGCTTCCCAGGTGAGGCGATGCCTCGCCCTGCTTCAGCTCTGGCTTGTCGGGCTGCAGCAGCTGACCAGCACCGATTGTCCGGCACTCCCGAGTGAGATGACCCCAGTACCTCAGTTGAAAATGCAGAAATCACCGGTCTTCTGTGTCGCTCGCCCTGGGAGATGGAGACTGAAGCTGTTCCTATTTGGCCATCTTGCTCCGCCCCCCTATAATTTTTATAGGATACATGAAACGTTGCATGCATGAATGTGATGTTTAGCATGATGTCAGGCTGGTGTGATATCACAGCCACTCAATGCATTATTACTTTTTTCCAAGATACATCAGGTGATTGCTTTTTCCATTACCACAAAATATACTTCATTTCAGTTCTACAAACACCCATGATTCATTTTTATATACATGTCACAGTTCTGGGTGGTGAAAACTAAATGAAGGAATGCAAAACAAAACGAAACAAAACAAAACTAAATGCTTACTTAAAAAGTGTGGCCTTGGTATTACAGGAGCACAGATAATGTGCGCCCTCTACTGGTGCGACTGTGCATGTGTGGGTGTTCGATCAACTATATTAATAATTTGGTTTAGCATATAATAATCAGGCTGTAGGTTTAAGAATTTATATGTGATAATCAACATTAATCAAAATAAATAGATGGATTTAAAATGATAATGATGGTGATAATTTTGAATCTGAAGTAAGTGACATTGATGATGGAAGTTTTATTGTTTTTTTCAGGTACATAAAATATTTCCTCTTTGCCATTAAAATGTACACAGTTTTCACTTATGTTATCATTCAAAAGTGACTTCTTTGCCCAAGCTGTTACTGGAGTCTCGGCCAACATCCTCCTTTTCTCTGGTATCATGACGCTCCTTCTGGATCCTAAGCCCACTGACCTGACCACCAGTCACTTGGCCTCGTCCACATCATGATGCTGCTCACCATTGTGTTCTTGGTGTCTCCAGACCTTTTTGAGTCCCTTCATTTTCAAAATGACTTCAAGTGTAAGATGCTTTCCTATCTGAGCATGGTGATGCAGGGCCTCTCCGTCTGCACCACCTGCCTCCTGAGCCTGCTCCAGGCCATCGCCATCAGCCCCGGCACCTCCTGGTTGGTGAGGTTTAAACATAAACTCACAAATCACATTTCATATGTTCTTGTCTTCTTATGGTCCCTCAGTTGTCCTGCAGTAGTTACATAATCTTCGACACTGTGGTTTCTTTCCATATGACTCAGACCAGTTTTCTGACGCTCAGTAAAACTGCCTCATTTCCCCAAGGAAGTCCATCATCAGGAGCCTTATTTTTCTTACTTTGTCATTATCCAGAGATGTCTCCTTGTGGGAATTATGCTGCTCTCAAGTGTATACATGGAGACTCTCTTGTGCAGGCATCAGAGGCAATCCCAGCACCTTCACAGCGCCAGACTCTCCCCAAGAGTCTCTCCAGAAAAAAGGGTGAGTTTCTTTGCGGTCACATATTGAATGGATTTGAGCCTCTCATCCTGCTCAATCCTGATCAACATATGATCCAGTTGTCCTGGGTGTCCAGAGGCTTGTGACTAGGGCCTATGCCACTGTGAACCCTTTGGTGCTAAAAGAAGGATAATTGATATTCTGCAAATCATGAGACAGAAGTATTGTATATTTTTCTATGAAAATAATTATCTGAAAAGGAGATTCTAACATCAGTTAAATTATTCAAGTATCAGAGGATTTGATAATTTATTTCATTACATTGTATAGAGTTCATTTAACACCGTTGTTTTATGTAAATCATTTGGAAACTGATGCTGCTAAAGACTTGATGGATCCTTTAGTTCATTGTCCACCATGATTTCATAGCCTAATATGTTTGCAGTTTCTTCCATTTCATTTTGATTCATTGAACTTCATTTTAAAACTTTTTTCTTTTTGAAGTGTATTCTTAATAAGCTCATATTGGTAATAAGATTTCTCATTTTTTTTTTTTTTTTTACTTTTGGAAATCATTTAGTGCATCCTTACTTATTCAAAATATGTTAGTGAAGTATCTAATTATTGGTTGAACAGTAACTTCTCCCAGCACTCTTACTTATTTCTGTGTTTTCTGACTGAACACAGGCTGTGGAGGCTTTGCTCTCACCCTCATTGTTCCTCTCTTCTTTTCGCTCTCATGCCTTTACATTTTTTTCTTTTCTTTGGTGTTATACAGCTTGACTTTTATTTCTGTTGAGTATTTTTTATTGGTGGTCACTATTAATCACAATACACTTCTGCATTCAAGGGTTCCCATCTGATATTCCGTTTCAGAAGTTTATAAATATTTGTTATTAGTGTGATTTGTTATTTGTATGTAAGCTAGTGAAACCAATGTATTGATTTCATTTCATTTTATTCTTTGTACATGTATAATCATGTTTGTATTGTGATCATTTTGTTTTTCTGTAGTTCTCTTATTTATTCATCTCAGTATTCTAGTTCACTAATCCTGTTGTTATTAACTTGGTCTAATAATTAAACCATACATTGTATATTAAATTTACTTAAGTTTCAGTTGTTCAATTTGAGTCTTTGCAAAACATGCCTGTTTTGTGTGTGTGTGTGTGTGTGTGTGTGTGTGTTTGAGAAAGAATCTCTCTATCACCCAGGCTTGAGTTCGGTGGTAGTCATAGCTCATTGCAACCTCAAATTCCTGGTCTCAAGAGACCTTCTCACATCCACCTCCCCGGTAGCTGACACTACAAGCACACACCACTGTGCCTGGCTTATTTTTTTTATATCTATTTGTTGTAGACACAGCTTTTGCTTTGTTGCCCAGGCTGATCTCAAACTCCTGGCCTCAAGTGATCCTCCTGCCTTGGCCTCCACAAGGTGCTGGGAGTACACGCATGAGCCACTGCCCCCAGTGCCTACTTTAGAACTTCATGTGTTTTCAAAATTATTTTGATATTCTCCTTCCCCATTTGTGTTACTTAATTATTTTAAATACGTTTCCAATCTGTGAAGTTTATGTGACGTATAATTTCTTCTTCCCCTTTTTTGGGATAGCTTATTTTGTGTGCTTCATAATTTATAATTTGGTTCTTACATTATAGAGATCTCACATTTGGGATGGCCCCAGTTAGAAATTTTCTCTGTATATTCCAAGGGGCAGAGTGGACTATTTTCACAGGCTTGAGGTCTGTGTAATCAGCCCTGCAATCAGAGCTGTACCTGAAGGCAGCTCTAACTTCTCGCTTTCATGACTCCTGTGAATTTGCCTCTTGATTCACTTCTGTTCCTGGGAAGTTCCCATATTTTTCTATCAGTTCTGCTGAGCAGTTTTAAAATTCTTGTAAACTTTAAAGATTTTTAATTTACTACATTAAATGACCTTTGAGACTATGTTATTCTGTGCTGAAACATCAAATGTCCACATGCATATATGATTAAAAATTTTTACATAAATATTTTGTGTAGAACAGTGCCCCATGAGAAATTTCAATTTTTCTCATTTGAAACATCTAATGCCCATGTATTATACACTAACATTATCTGTGAAGTATAAATATTTTCTTAATACTTGGAAGAATTTTTATGTTTCTATCCGAAGTGATCATGCTCCATTTTAATGCATAACTCCTGCACGTGGGCAGAATTGCTGTTTTTCTATAAAGTTAAGAATGTTAATTAGTGGAATTAAATAGATAAATTCAGGTCTTTTGGTTTCAGTCACAAAGCTTCCTCCTAGCATTTCTCTGGCGCTGTAAAAGTAATCTCAGTTTGAATGTTCTATTTAATCTAGATGTCATTTAAAACAATCTCAGGGATAAAAGACTACCCACTGGGGACAGCATACACTGCTCGGGTGATGGCTGCACCAGCATCTCAGAAATCCCCACTAAAAAACTTATCCCTGTAACCAAACACCACCTGTTCCCCAAAAACCTATTAAAATAAAAATTCACATAAAATTAGAAAATAATAAAGCAATCTAAAAGGAAATTTGCATGTGGCTACACATTACTTGTTGGTTACACTTTAATATTTATTGTCATTTTAAAGTGTTCAAGAAACATTACTTATAGGATTTCTGCCTTTGTGAAGTTAAAGACACTAATTTAGGTTTAACACCTTGTAATATCAAATGATTTTCTTGGTATTGGAAAATTATGGGCAGGGTGTGGTGGCTCACGCCTATAATCCCAGCACTTTAAGAGGCTGAGGCGGGTGGATCACGAGGTCAGGAGATCATGACCATCCTGGCTAACACGGTGAAACCCGTCTCCACTAAAAATACAAAAAATTAGCCAGGGGTGGCGGTGGGTGCCTGCAGTCCCAGCTACTCGGGAGGCTAAGGCAGGAGAATGGCGTGAACCCGGGAGGCGGAGCTTGCAGTGAGCGGAGATGGAGATCGCGCCACTGCACTCCAGCCTGGGCGACAGAGAGAGACTCGATCTCAAAAACAAAAACAAAGAGAGAGAGAGAGAGAGAGAGAGAGAGAGAGAGAGAAAGAGAGAGAGAGAAAGAAGGAAAGAAAGAAGGAAAGAAAGAAAGAAAGAAAGAAAAAGGAGAGAGAAAGAAAGAAAAATTATGTCCATCCTCTATTTAGTGCTCAAAAATGCTGATCCCTTTTTCACTTGATTAACTTGCTAATAAAGTTTCAAACTTTCTACTAGTTACTTAACACTCTATTTTTTCTATACCAGACAGTTGATTTCCATAATCATTTTAATATCAATTAATATAATTGTAAATGTATCTTTTTTTACTTTATTAATCTCTGTGTACACATAAATTCTTTGGCATTAAATGTACGTGTAAGTGGCTTGAAATTGCTCCTAACACATCATTAATTATATCTAAGCATTAATCACTCTGATTAATCATATTTTCATCTCTTTCTACTGTTTTGCATTTACTGTGTCATTTTGTGTTTATTAAAATTTATAATTCCTTTTCTGTAAACATATTTCCAATATATGAAGTTTATGTGATGTACAAATATTAATATTTAGGAGGCAGTTTCAGTTTGTCATTTAGGCAAAATCAAGTCTAATGATGCAAGTTTTCCAATTAACTTTATTCTTTGTTACCTATTTATAGCATTTAAATTTAATGAGCCCATAATTATACATATACATATCAATGATGACTACGGTTAAACAATGTAACATATGCATGAACTCATGTATACATGTTTCCTTTTGGTGTCAAAGCACCTAAAGTTTACCCTGGTCAAAAATTACTAGTGTATAATATAAAAATAGTAACTATAACCTTTAAATTGTACTTTAGTCCTCCAGATTCATTTATTTTATATAACTGAAATGTTGACTTGTGTCTCTTCTCCCCCAAGTCATCATTCTGTCATGTGTCTATGTATTTAATCTTTTTAAAGATTTCATATATAATAGAAATTATGCAGTATTTTTCTCTCTCCCTAAGCTATTTCACTAGCTTATTATCCTCCAGGTTCATTTATGTTATCACAAATGGCAGTATCTTCAACTTTTTAAAAGCTGAAAAATATTTTATTATTATATATTACACACACACACACACATACACACAAATACCTCCCCCACAATTTTTTTCTTCACTTGTACATCAATGCACAGTAACTTCATCCCATGGCTTGGCTGTTGGGAACGATGCTGCGGTGGGGCACGGAGAAGAGGGGAGTGCAGATATCTCTATAAAATGCTGATTTCATTTCCTGTTGATATATAATTTATAAGAGGGATTGCTGAGCCATATGTAGTTCTATTTTTAGATTTTCAAGAACCTTCATGCTGTTTCCCATAATGGCTGTACTAACTTACATTCTAACCAGCAGTGTACAAGGGTTCCCTTCTCTCCACACCATCACCAACACTTGTTATCTCTTGTCCTTTATATAACAGCCATCCTAACAGATGGGAGCTGATAGCCCATTGTTATTTAATCAGAAACTGTAAAACTCCTAGAAGAAAACACAGGGCAAAAGCTCCTTGAGATTGGTTCAGATAATAATTTGTTAAATACGACATTAAAAGCACAAGCAACAATAATACAAGTAGGAGTATATCTAACCCTAAAGCTTCTGCACAGGAGAAATCAATCAATGAAATTAAAAAGCTGCTTATGACCTCAGAGAAAACATTTGCTAGCAATATATATCATAAAGGGTTAAAATCAAAATACAAAAGAAGCCCACACAACTGAATAGAAAAAAAGAGAGAAAACTCACCAAAATCTAATAACCTGATTTAAATACAAGCAAAGAACCTGAATAGACATTTATCTTTTAAAAAAGATATAAAAATGGCTAACAAGTGCTCAACATCAGTAATCATCAGGAAAATGCAAACCAAAGTCCTCATTTACTTTAGCTTCCATATTTTATTTCACACAATAAATATGAATGTGTACAGCAGGTACAGCAATCTCCATCCTACAATAGAGGACCCTGAGCCTGGTGACTCGGGGATGCATCTGCATGGAGCCGGCCTAGGGTGGGGTGGATGGTGCTGAAGAGGACAGCAGATGACGTAGAACCAGGGGCAGCGACTCACCTGGGACCCCTCAGCAGGGGAGCCTCGGTCAAAGCTCAGCAGCACCCTTTGGGGACCTGCTACCTGCTGGTTTGGTCAGCACCACGGACAGAGGACAGGTGGGCGAGGCTGAGTCAGAACTCCTGGGAGGAGGACAGCCAGGTGTCCCAAACCAGGGCTGCTGGCTGACAGACTGAGAACCCCCTGAGGCTAGGGATGGGGTAAAGGACCAAGCTGGTCACCTGTGGGGCCCTCAGTTACCCTCATTGCCGCTGGTGCCACCCCGGCAGTGCACAGCAGCACAATTAGTAAGTGGACAAGCCAGGCATGTGGATGGGTCTGGGGAGTCTTGCTCAGGGGCTCTGACAGGACAAAAGAAGGGCCACTGGGGCTTCAGAGAGGGTCACAGCCTCTGGGTCAGTCACGATGGAGAAATGAGGAAAAGGGAACGGGTGGTGGCCGATATGCAGGAGAGGCAGGTGGACGCGGGATGGTCAGAGTCCATTAGATAGGATGGGCTCCAGGTGCATCCTTGCTGTACTGGACACTTCTCAGCATTCCTGGAACTCAGCTTGGTGATATAGTCACATTTTGGGAGACTGCTGTCAGGGCCTAGCCACACACCCCTGTGCCATCTCAGGACTGGACTTTCTCAGCTCCCATAGGGGATGCTGCGTGCAGCCCAGGAGGGGCAGCCCCATGGTGCAGCCTGATCCCCCATGGATCCTAAGCAGCCTCTGCCTGGCCCTGTGCTCCCTCTGCTCCATCGCCCCAACCCCTCCTGAGTGTCAGCCAGCATGGAGGCCTTGTTTGTCCTTTCTTCCCTACACAAGCTCCTGGGCTGAGACCTGGGTCAGATGAGAATGGGGCTGGTCCTTCCCTGAGGCCTGCTCAGGAAAGGGAATGGCCCCCAACCTGGTCCAGGTCCTCAGCTCTCCTCGCGGTCTTACAGTGAGACAGACCTGCCCCTGTCTGTGCTTTGGAGGTGGAGGTAAGAGCCTGACCCTGCTGCATGGAAGCTGCTCCATAGATGGGTGACTTGGTGGGGATTTGATGAGGCAGAGGCCGTGGCCTGTGGGCATGGTTGCTGGCGAGGGGGAGTGACACACTGTCACTGGGAGAGGCCACAGCTCCTGCTGAATCTCATACTAAACTCCAGCCCTGCAGGTGTTTTACAACAGCCACCACCGAGAATCACAGTAGTGTCTCAGTAGTCACTGCCCGCTGCCCACCAGGGCCCTACCTGGAGGCCAAGACCCAACCAAAGCCCAGGTTGTCTGTGCCCTGGAAACAGTGCGTCTTGTGGTCATGAGGCCAGGCCACCAGTGCCCACTCATCAGGGGCTGGGTTCTGTCCTATTCTGGCTCCTTCCAGTTCAGTCACATTGGGGCCCCTAAGCACATGACCCAGCATCCAAGAATCAGAACAGGAAGCCTGGCAGCTCAGCTCACTCCATCACTTCTTATCTACAGCAAACATATCAGGACATCAGATGCACAGATAAATGGCTATGAATGTTTAACAACTGGAATAAATCTAGGAACAGCAAGAGGGCACAGCTGTGAGTGAGTGTCCCCCGTGACTGCTCTTCAGTGTTTAGGACAGGTGCCCATTGTTGCTGCCTGGTGCTGCCTGCCTTTCAGACAGAGAAGGGTACACTTTCCTCACCAAAAGGACAACAGGCCTGGTCCCCAGCCCTCCTGCCCATCCCTGCAAGGATCACCTTGCTGGGAGGAATCTGATGCCGGAGCCTGGGCCACTTCTAAGCCAGGAACAGGAACACTTTCTGGTCACCCCAAAGGAAGGAATAAATCCCGATCAGAGTTCACAACCTGAGCTCTTGCTCACTCTTTATTCATGGGGAGGCCCAGGCCTAGGCAGACAAACCTCTCCTGAGGAACCGCGGAGCCAAAGGCTGGAAACTTCCAGAATCCTTAGGTTTGAATCCCCCTTGGGGTCACCCTGAGGCTTGTCTCACCAGAGCATTCTTCTGTCCACAGATGTCTTATTGGGTCTACAAAGGAATCCTCACAGAGGTCTGGGGCCCAGCATGGTCATCCCTACTGAATGTCAAGAAGGAGAAGGACAAGAACCCAGGGAAACACCAGGTCTGGTCCTTCCAGTCCCAGCCAGAGCAGGATGCATAGGCCAGAACGTGTCAGAAGCCCAGTTACCCAGATGGAGGGAAAGTCAACCCAAGGGGGCGGAAGGGGTCAGTCACAAATCCTGGGCAGACAGTGGCGTGGGCAACACAGGTGAGCTGCACACTGCTGATTTTCCCTGGCTTTGGAAATGAAGTTTCTGCAGAAAAAGCTTCTTTTCCTTCCGGAACCACTGTTTCATGACAGCAGTTTTGACAGTGAGTCTTGTGTCTGTTCTGAGGCTTGGCCGTACTCTATAGAAAATGAAGCAGGCCAAGATGTCCTCAGTGAATGTGCACCAGAACGACCTAGATGTGAGCCACACCTTCATAAGCCACGGCCTGTTCAGAGAGCGCTGCAGCATCAAGTAAGGCGTGTGGGGCGTGGAGGGTCCCCGGGGAGGTGGGCATTCCGGAGGGATGGGGCATCTGAGGGGCAATGGGGAGGTCTCAGGACAGGGGTAGTGTCTCAAGAGAAGAGGGTGACAGCCAACTGGTTGGAATTCTGGCCTTGGGAAGGGTCTGCAGAGGGGCCTGGAATAGTGAGGTTTTCAGGGCAGTCCAGGGGGCTCTGAACACCTCTGCTCATTCCGTGAAAACAAGCAAATGTTGTGTACCCAGATATTCACCTTAAAATGACTCCTACAGTGCTTGACTGATGGGACAAGTGTGCACAGGAGACCCCCAGGCCAGAGACCCTGCTGCCCTACAGGGCCTGGCTTCCCCAGCTGAGGGGTCTGGCTCCTCCAGAAGGACCCAGCTCCCTTTCTCTGCACAGGAGGCAGAAGCAGGTCCCTGCAGGGCACACAAACCATGCCCTGTCTGAGAGGGGGCATCACACGACTGGGGCTGGGACTCAGGGCCGGCATCCTGGGCAGACTGGGCCAGGACTCATCTTGGGAGAGTACTTGGGGAGCCCCTTCTTTCAGGGCCCACATTTGATGGAGATGAGACCACCCCTATAAGAAGTGCAAGACCTTATCTGATCCAGCCTTATGTGGGAGGTCTCATCCCATGCATAGGGGTCCCCAGCACCACAGACTGAGGCTCTAGTATTCCCTGTTCATGCCACCAGCCCTCCACCTGGAAGGACCTGGTCCTCCCATGCCTGCTGTCCCCATAAATTCCTACTTCAAGCTCATCACAAGCTCATCCTGAGGCTCTGGTACATCTGCTTTCTGCAGGGCAAGCACACGCTCACAGCCAGCGCACATATGGCATTGAAAGTGCACAGAACCCTGTCCCCATGTGCCCGAGGGTGCTGGGGGAGCACACAGGCACATCAAACCTGGCCCAAGGGCAGTACCCACACTGCCCACAGGACCCTCCGCTTTAGCCCTGAGGGAGGGCCAAACCAATCCAACTCTGGTGGGCTGGAGAGGGCACCATGAGTCCTCCTGGAAACTGAACCCACCCCTGACACAACTCAGATGAAAGGCAGGAGTGTGGCAGACACTTCCCTGCCTGGACCTTCCTGTATCCATTGCCTCCTGTGCAGAACTGGCCCCCAGGGGTGCCCAGAAAGGACCCAGCACTGCCCAGTGCAAGGTGCCCAGGGCAGAAACAGGGTGAAGGCACAGACCCCTCCCAGGAGACTCCCCCTGGCCTGATGCCCAGCCCCAAACCTAGACCCTCTCCTGAAGCTCTCCTGTTTGTCCTGTGGGAGCTCTCCCAAGACGCACTGTCCCAGACCTGGGCTCTGGATGATGATGTGGTTCTCAGGCACTTTTAGGCCTCCATGGCTGAGCTCAGAAGGATGCACTGTGACATGCCCCCCAGGTGGTCTCTAGCACCAGGTCTCCTCCTGAGTCACCATCTAAGACAGTAAACAGTGGGGAGTGCCCAGGACCCTCCATCCCTGCTCCCCAGGCCTTCCTTCTCCTCCTCCTCTTCCTTCTCTAAGAAGCTTCTAAAAACAGGCCAGTTGGGCCCCAGGGCAGGTGTTGGACTCACCTCAGTAACAGGGCAGGGGATGAGGGCAAGACCCCTCCAAGCCCCCCACCACACCCTTCCCCTCCTGCCCTAGAAGAATCCTGGAGGACCCTGGAGGGTTCAGTCCCATCTGTGCCAGCCCACACCCACAGCTGCGAGCACCAACAGGGCCAGAGAGAAACAGGGGTCCCCACTCATGAGTTCCCATACCCCAGGCAGCACACACCCCTCACTGTGAAATCACTAGGGACCCTCACTCACAAGTGCCCATACCCCAGGTGGCACACACCCCTCACTGTGGGATCAGCAGGGATCCTCACTCACGAGAGCCAGCAGGTACCCTCACTCACAAGCACCCATATCCCAGGTGGTACACATCCGTCCCTGTGAAATCAGTAAGGACCCTCACTCACAAGCGCCCATACCCCAGGCAGCACATACCCCTCACTGTGGAATCGGCAGGGACCCTCACTCACGAGTGCCCATCCCCACAGCACACACCCCTCACTGTGGGATCAGCAGCCTGTAGTGTTTCTTCAGTGTCAGACCAGGAGGGTTACTAGAGACCCCAAGACTCCAAAAACCCAAACAAGGGTCAGATGGGTTTGGGGGAGAAGTGGACCAAGTTTGCTTTCCATTCAGCTAAACATCCAAAGACCCCTAGGAAGGCCCTGGTTCTGGAGCGAGTGTCTGTGGCACCCAGGCCTCTGTGGGTGTTCCTCAGCATGGAGACCCTTCCCAAGGGGGACAGGCTGGCCCACCAGCCCAGCTCCAGAAGCCCAGAAGCTGACCTGAGGCCAAGGCCCAGCAGCATGAGAATTATGTAGAGCCCAGGACAGCAGGTCACTCTCTGGGGGCCCAGTGGCTCAAGATGTGGCAAGTCTGTTCCCATCTCAGGATAGATCATGGGATTTTTGGCGAGTTCTGTGTTGAAATTCTCTCCCAAACTCCCCATGGATCTTGACATCCAGGGCTCATGGTGTCCACAGTGCAGCTTTGAGCAGGGATGCCGAACCCTTGTTCTTTCATCTTCCCTGGACACCCCCAGGACCATAGGACAGGCCCTGGCCCTGAACCCCATCAGGGCCCCCACAACCAGGCCTTGTCCAGCCCACCGAAACCCCAGCGGTAGGGCCATAGATACTCCCCTTGCATGGTGGCACCTGGACCTGACCTTTCTCAGGGGCCACCGAGCAGCACAGACTTAAAGGAGCCAAGACAGCACCCAGACAACCCCAGACAGCTCCTCAGCTGGGTGAAGTCAGTGTCAATGGGGAAGCTGGACTCAGAGGCTGCTGGAGGGCAGAAGGATTGTGGCATCTGCAGAACCCTAGCCAGCCAGCGCCTATCACATGTCCCCATGTCTGCCCACTTGTGTGACAGAGCCTCACTCACAGGGCAAACATCCCAGACCTACAGATGCCCAGCCCAGCCCAAGCCCTAGGAGAAAAGGGACCCAGGAGAACTATGAGTGCCCCAGAAATAGCCAAGATAACAAAACAGAGGACTGAGCTTCCTGGGGCACTGGCCAAAATTAGAATTTGGCCCAAGGAAGGGCAAGCCCCTTAAAGTAGTGTGTGGGTACGCAGGGCCCCCCAAGTCAGGGCATGCCTGGCAGGGCCAAGGCAGAGATGTTACCAGGCTCAAGGAGCAACCATCCACATCGCCAAGGGTGGGATAGGAGCAGGTGGACCAGCCTCCAACCTCTTCAACTCAAGAAAGCAGCGATGGCTGGGCTCTCACACCCTGAGTGGCCACCATCTGACCATCAGTGGGGCAGAAGCCAGAGACCATCGATCTATCACATGGTCCTGGGGCCCTGCTTCCACTGCATAAGAATGCCTTCAAGTCACATGATCAAGAAGAAGCTGGGCAAGAATGGGCCCAGGAGACTGGGTCCCTGGGTCTGCTGTCCTCAGCAGGTGCCAAGGACAGAAAAAGTCAGAAAAGTTTTCCATGGTCAGAAAAAGTCAGAAAGGTAGTCTCACTCCTTGGAAGGAGGCTCCAAGGTGGGGACTAGAGCTGCAGGGGGAGAAGGAGCTCCTTGCAGTACTGAAATAGGCTCTGGCAGGTTCCCAAAGTCTGCAGTTCCATCCTTCTTTTTCCTTTTCTTTGAGAGTTTGGACTCTTCTTCCATTTGATGGTGAGTCTGAAGCCATGGACAATGAATTTATAAAAGGAATTCTCAGTGGCCATTTCCACAGTCTGCCCTGTGGAAAGCTGATGAGAGCACACTGCTGTCTCTGCACAACAGTGACCGTCCAGATCTTGCCAACAGGTAGAGATTATTTCTTAAATCTGTCTCAGTAATAATATCCTCCAGACCACCAACATAGAGTGGGGGCAGACTTCTCCACCAGTGGGTCTGGATGATGCATGGTTGAAGCCTGCTCTAGAAGCTTATCTGTCTGCTATGGGGTCATTGTTTTCACAAAGCGATCTTTCATATTCTGATCAGCAAGGGGGTCATCTGGATCTGCAGGCTTCTCATGTCTGTGCGGACACTCCTCTCCTCTCTCACCCTCTCCTTTCACCCACAAAGAGCAAATGTGGGGCTTATTCCTTAGGTAGTAGAGTGTGTCCTGGGCCAGTCTGAGCAGCATGTCACTGGTGGATGTGGCTTTCCCCAGCGAAACAGCTGATCATGTTCTATCAGGGTTAGAAATCCCTCTCTCCATATCCGCAGTCACCTTTTAAAGACAGTTCTGCATCAGAACCTGGACCGGCAGTCATACTCCAGGTGTGAGAGGCAGGTCTGAGGGACATTTCCTGCAGGCTTGGCACTCTCCAATCTTCTTGGAATGCATGTGCACCACAGAGCCCCATCCAGACACTGAATGGCCTGGTACAGATTTTGCACTTTTTCTCACAGTTTTCTTTGGTCATTCAGATACACTGGTTTTCTCCAGGACACGTGTGACACAAAAGAGAGAAGCATCCTCCCAGGTTTGTCTGTTTTAGGTGCTGGAGCCCAGAGAGGTCTCCTCTTGAGAGGGTCGGCAGGCAGCAGTAGCTTTTCAGGTGGGAGAGAGGACCCCCACAATCCCGTCAGCCCCAGCTCTTCTTTCTGGCTGTTCTTGAGACCCTGAATGACCTTTGACCACGTGTAATTCATCTTTATTGACTCAAGGTGAACCTCACTTCCAAGGAATCTCCATTCTTGGAGGGAACTCTTGGCTTCCTAGTATCTCCAAGAACTGGCCTGGAAGAGACAGAGAAATGTGGATGCATCTTGAGACACTTACAGTGTAAACTTGGTGCTTTTCAAAGACCCTCCCTCTACACTGACAGGGCTTAAGGAGACCTTGTGTCTGCTGCCAGGAGATGACAAAACCTTAAACGAGAAAGTCAAGAACCAGGATCACTGGAAAAAGAAATGTCCAGTCTCTAAACTCATAGACATGTTGGGGAACATCTGATCTGTGTGTTTGGATGTTTATTGTGTCCAAAGATGGATAAAGACTCAAAAACTCACCAGCTGTGGTGGCTCACACCCTTAATCCCAGCAATTTGGGAGGCCAAGGCAGGTGGATCACCTGAGGTTAGGAGTTCAAGACCAGCCTGGCCAACATGGTGAAACCCCATCTCTACTAAAAATACAAAACTTAGCAGGAAACCATGGTGTGAGCCTGTAAACCCAGCTACTTGAGAGGCTGAGGCAAGAGAGTCATTTGAACCTGGGAGGCAGAGGTTGCAGGTGAGCTGCGCCACTGCACTCTGGCCTGGGTAACAGAGACACTGTCTCAAAAAAAAAAAACCTAACAAACAAAAATAAAATGTGAAAGCAAAAAGATTTTGGCTAAATACTCCTGGCCTGGAAGGGCTCTTTGTTTTACATGCAGGTGATCTGTCCTGAAAAGAGGTCTCCTGATCACAAAGTCTTACTTGGAAAGAGCTCCAAGTACACAGAGCCACAGGCACATCATCCGTGGAACTGCCTCTGCTGCCCAGGATGGAAACATGGAAACTCAGGGTAAAGGTGACTGAGGCTAGAACAAAAAGATTAGGGGGAAAAAAAAAAGAAAACTGATATAAAAAATTAAAGAAAAATATTCTAACATGAAGTAATTTTTTATTAAAGCCTTGTCTCTGAATAAGTTAAATATGGCATATCACAGTATTGTACATAATAATCTAAAATTTTAACTATTGGCCAAGCACAGTGGCTCATGCCTATAATCCCAGTGCTTTGGGAGGCCAAGGTGGGAGAATTTTGCGAATCTAGGAATTGGAACTAGCCTGGGCCACAGAGTGAGACCATGTCTCTGCCAAACAATAAAACATTAGCTGGGCATGGTGGCATGGCCTGTAAAACAATAAAAATGAAATTCTAATTGCCACAAACTAAGCTACAATATTTATGTCATCATAAAGTAATAGACAATGTATTTCAGTCCAAAAGAAGTAACCAAGAATTGATTTCAAAATCAATTCAGAGCTTTGCCTTCTCTGTATGGTGGAAGAACAAGAAACAGACTCCCTCTGGCACCTGATACATAGGAAGCCAGACCAACTACATCAACCAGATGTTTCCAGACACTAGAAGCAACTGCAAGGAGCACAGGACAGTGGTCTGGAGGCTGAAACTGAGGGGACCACATTGCTGCCCCAGCTTAGAGCCTGCAGAGCCTCCTGGCAGTGCAGAGTGGGAGGATACAGGCAGCACATGGAAGTCCCCACGTTAAAGAGACAGAGTTGAGAATGTGAGGAGAGAAAAACATGGGGCTGAGTACCAAAAAGCAGGGAGGAGTGGCTGAAGTAGGGGTAAGATTGATGAGTAGAAGATAGGGGCTCATTAAACCATTGGCAGGTATATGGGTAAATACCAATAAAATAAATAATATTACCCAGTACAAAAGAGAAAAGGCACCTGACACTTTTTTTTTTTTTTTTTTTTTTTTTGAGACAGAGTCTTGTTGCTTTGTTGCCTAGGCTATAGTACAGTGGTGCGATCTTGGCTCACTGCAACCTCCACCGCCTGGGTTCAAGTGATTCTCCTGTCTTAGCCTCCTGAGTAGCTGGGATTACAGGCACACTCCACCATGCCTGGCTAATTTTTGTATTTTCAGTAGAGATGGGGTTTCACCATGTCAGTCAGGCTGGTCTCGAGCTCCTGACCTCGTGATCCGCCTGCCTTGACCTCCCAAAGTGCTGGTGTGAGTCACCATGCCGGGCTCACCCTACATTTTTTTTCAGAGCATTTTTACAAGAAAACTTGTCATTATGAGTATAATATTATCTAGAAGTAGCAGAGGAGGGAACATTTCCCAGTATATTTTAGGAAGCTAGTATTACTGTCCAATAGAATCCGAGAAAGGAAAAAAAAAAAAAAAAAAAAAAAACCCACAAAAAACACCCTGTAAAACAGTATGCCTCATGAAACTCGATGTGGAACTCCCCAACAAAACATTATTCAAGAGAACCACATGCTTCACCCTGGGTGAATTTCTTCTAGGAATCATAAAGATTGGGGGAAATCAAAGGAAATCTTTTGTTAAGAATCAAAGTTGTAGACTCCTGTCTTGAGTTGATTACTTTGAATTTTTCATCCCAAAATACATACAGGGCCTGGTCTAATTCTATGATCTTTATCATATGCAGCCAGATGCTGAAGAGAAATAGATACAACAGCAATATGGGAGTTACCCTCTCTAAAGCCCAACTGAAGTACCCCGGAGTCGGAAGTTTCACAAACAGAAAAACAACATACTTATCCTGAACAAGGGAAGGAGAAACAATTCAAACATTTAAATTAAAATTGCTATGAGAATACTGACTTGTTAGAAACTGAAGGAGCGAGCAATGCTTCTAAATTCCATGCTTTTCCATCAGAATATGGAGATAGACAACCTGGAAGTGCAGTTTCTTCACAATTGACTTTATCCAGTCATAACATTAATTTCCCTATGAATCAAATCATAAAATAAACTCATGACATATTCTCTGACTAAAAGAAGGCAAGATAAACTGAACGGTTAGTTGTCAGTGTAGTAAATTATGTACGAGCATCTTATTGCTGCATTTTTAAATAATGATGGAATTAGAAATAATCTAAGTTTCTATCAAAGAATAAACAGTGAAACAAATCTTGTATGCTCATTCTTTGGAATAAATTTAACACATCAAAAATAGAATCTCGTGCATTGATATGGAATAACGTAAATGATATATTGCTTGTGAAATAGCAAAATAAAAAATAGTATGATACAATTTGTGTTCAGAAACTGTGTACATGTATTTAGCTTCTTTTTTTTTTTATTTTCTTCTTCTTTTTTTTTTGGAGGCAGGGTCTCACTCTGTTGCCCAGACAGGAGTGCAATAGTGCAATGGCATGAAGCTGCTCACTGCAGCTTCAACCTCCTGAGCTCAAGGGATCCTCCCCACTCAGCCTACCAAAGTGTTGGGATTACAGACACGAGCCACTGCACCTGGCCAAATTTATGTGTATTTATTAATTTATAGAAAACATCCAAAAAAATAAACACCAAGCTATAATAATTCCTTCTAACAAGGGAGTGAGTTTGGAATGAAGAGGAAGACGTGAAACTTCCGCTACATAAAGATCTCTATGATCCACGATTATTAAAACAGCATGCATTTCTTTTATAATTAGAGAAAGAAAAAAATACGCATTGTTACCACTTGGTAGGAGGGCACCAGTTTTGTTTTAATCAGTATTTGAATTACATGTTAGTACACAGCACAAACCTGGAAGAGAAAGTCCAGAGGAATAATTAGAACAAAAAATCACACTTCAAAAAATGAGTGGGTGTTATCTTTACATAACAACAAGCGTTCCAGGTGAGTTGTAGTCAGGATCTACCACTGCTCCAGCTCCCTCAAATCACCTAAGCCCTGCCAAGGGGAAGATGGAGGACAGGGAAAGCCAAGTGCCAGCAAGTACTCTCCCCAACCAAAGGGCTGTTTCTGCAAGTTTTCTGTCATTAAGAAAAAAATGGAGTCCAAATGGGATGTGGACCCCTTCAGGACGCTGGCAGAGAAACACAAAGAATATGCCACAGTCATACCTTAGAGGAAGACTTCGAGGTTTAGACTTGAAATTCATCAAAAGCTTGTATGAAGTAAATAAAGCTACTCTACTTCTCCAAGTGTCAGTTTCCTCACCTATAAAATGGGAACCGCATGTCAACTTCATCAAATTGTTGCCAGAGTTAAATTCACAAAGATATTTAAAAGTGACTGTTACTATTACTGCAAGGGTTCACATTATTTATAAAAAAAAAAAAGAAAAAAAAAAGCATCAGACTTCAAAATACACAAAAGGAATAATGTCCATGTGTCCAAAGACAAGATGATCAGCTTTCGAAGCAGCCTGAGGTGCATGAGAATGAGGTCCATCCCTAACTAGAACTCTTCACAGCTCCACTGAAGAGGACACACACAGGGCCACAAGAAGCTAAGTGCATGGCCAGTGTAGAGTGACTGGTGAAGTGAGGGTGGAATTCCTAAAGACCCTCTGAAATGCAGTTACACAACAGGCTCCCAGGAAACACTGGAACAAACCAGGCAGCTGAGCAGATACTACGAGGAATGAGGTGAGCAGAGAAGAGCAGGAGCCACAGATCTCAGCAGAATACACCAAACTGCAAGGAGCTCCTGGCTCTGTGAACAGCAGCTGTGGCCGCATCAGAACCAATCTTGTGAGGCAGCTGCTGGGGACAGCTGAGATCACCTGTTTTTGCAGCCACACAACAGCAGTGCCTCTGGAACACAAATCACAAAATCCTCTCCATTCATCTTTAAGGTGACAGATGATGGATGCCCTCACATTACAACAGCCTGACTACACTTGCGGACAAATGTATTTAGAAACTCCCACCTAAAGGGGGAATAGTCAGGAGTAAAATGAGAATATTGAGGGATGGGGGAGGAATGCAGGTACTTGACCCCACAAACTCTACTGAAAACAAGGGAAGAGAATGTTGTACTGTGGTCTCCCCATACTTCATCTCATCACATCCATAGATGCTGCATGGTTCTTGTTCCCTTATTTACAAAGGTGTTGATGAGCCCAAGTGTAATTGATCCTGAAGGAGAAAATTCTTTACAAAGTACAATTAGTGTCTAATATCCATGACCAGGGTTTTAAGGGTTTTTAAAATTAGTAACCCACATTCAGGAATCACAAATGAAGCCTGTTGTAATGTGTGATATGAACAAGGTCTTATTTTCATGTAGATTAACACCTTGGTTTTTATGGATTAAACATAAAAGCATAAAAGCTGGCGTCATTCCAGAATCAAAGGAACTGTCCCTGAGGACATATGGAATTAAGGGACATCAATGATTAGGAAGCTACACGAAACTAGAAGTGCTCCCAGAAGTTTCCATTGTCTAGACAGAAAAATTAAACAGATCAGCCCGAGAGTAAAGGTACCTCCATGAATGCCCGAGGTGATGAACATTCCATTCAAAGCAAAATTGTGAAGCCTGAGGAGTTTCAAAGACGCCCCAAGTGCTCCACACCTTGAAAGTCACTCCCACAAAGCTGGAGCACCACCTGTTCCTGAGGATCAGCTTGCCATCTGTGTCTTTGAGACACTGCCCAGTCAGGCCTCAGTTGAGAAGAGGCCATTGATGTCACGTGTAAAATGCCTAAACCATCTTCATCTTTAGGTAGCTATTTGGGGAACTTTCCACCAAATGGGTTGGTGGAAAATGGCGCACCAAAGACACATGCCTGGGAAGTGAGATTTTCTCCTCTGCTCTTAGCATCTCCTGGGTAAACCAATAATGACACTCCCTGCCGCCTCAATATCCACATCTGCGAAAAAGGCGCTGGTGAGGGTGACATTTTCACGAAGCCACAGTCCATGTCACCCCCTGCAAAACCCTGAACTTGTGCACTGGTGGGCCAGGCAGCATATTTCTCCCCATAGCGGCTGCATTGCGCTCTGCCTGGAGAGAAAAGAGGGTAGTGGCACAATGGACAGCGCCCAGAACTCAGGCCGGTTCCCACAGCAGCTTAGGAAAGCAGGCGGCTCCCTGGGCTGCAGGAGGCGCAACGCCCAGGAAAGACCCCAGGTGCAGGTGGGAGAGGGAACCCAGCAGAGCAGCGCGAAGTGGGGTGAGGACCACACCCGTCCGAGTTGGACAAGGGCAGATGCACTTCGCGGCGTCACGCCTTCCTCACCGCCCAGCCTGGACCTGCCCCTCCTGTCTCTCTCCGGACTCACTTCCCATGGCAAGGAGGTGCCCGCGATCAGTAGCCGGCATCGCCGTGGAAGCGGCGAGGTCCACACTGCTCTGCCCAACACTCCTAGGTTGCCCGCCTCCTCGCATGTCGTCTGCTGGGATTCTAGTCCAGCCGCCTTGCCACCAACGGGCGGGGAACCGTTAAGAGCTACCGTTTCCAGTCCGCCTGGCCGGGCGCGCGCTGCCCCGCTCACCGGAAGAGAATTGCGCCCCGCCCCCCGAGCCCGGGGCATGCTGGGATTGTAGTCCCGAAGCGCTTGAAACAACGGGCGGGAGCGGTAAGGAGACTACAGCTCCCAGAATGCACAGCGAGGCCGGCACAGCCCGGCTTCCCCCTTCAGCACTGCGCACCACGCCCTGTTCATGCTGGCTGGGATTGTAATCCGGTCGCCCTGCAATTAAAAAACTGGAAGCTAACCAGTTGTCAAAGATGACAACTCCCAGTATGCCAGGCGTAGCTCCCGCCCTCGAATCCACACCTCTCCGAGTCCAGAGCAGTTCTGCCATGATAACGGGAGCCTGACTGTTCCCAAACCTTTTCTGCCTGCCGGGCGACAGCAGGACCAGGGCGGCTGGTCTTACCGTGTAATTATGTTACTACCTCTCCCTAAAATGCTGTCTTCATGCTTTGTCATTGCCAGAAGTTTGACTTCTCACGGAGCAGCAGGGGACCAGGAGCTGCTCACAAACCTGTCAGGGTTGCCATAGTAACGCTCCTCTTCCTGGAGCGGTACTCGCCCCACCCCTTCCCTCGCCCCCGCCCCTTCTCCTCGCCCCCGGCCCTTCTTCTTGCCCTGCTTCTTCCCTCGGGGTTGCCTTTCCCCTCGGCACCGCCCCTCCTCCTCGCCCCACCCCTGACACGCCCCTTCGGACATGCGCAGTGTAGTCCCTGCGTAGGACGGGCTAATGGCCAGGTGTGTGACAGTTCTCTGACTTCTTGGCATCCCACGCGGGAAGCTCCCTCGTAAGTGTCTGAAACTATCAGTTGACTGCCAGAAATGGATATACGCGGTCGCTGATAACCTGGCACTTGCCTTTTCAAACCCACCATTTCCTCTATCCTCTAGGCTGTCACAAATCCTCCTCTGCACCCCAGCCCCTTGGACCCGGGCCTGGCTGCATGGCCCACACCTGGGTCAGGCCTCTCACAGGGACACTCCTGCCACTCTAATAAAGAGTAGAAAACGTCACAGTGAAAGGCCTGACCCTGCTGCATCCAGTCAGGAAACAGCCACAGGTAAGGGAGCCCCTAAGACACTTTGGGAGCCACATCTACCACTTCTCTGCCCCCGACCCAAGCTGGTCCCAGACCTTGGGGTCCTAGTGTGGACCTCCCGGTGGTAATTAACGCAGGTGCAGAACCAGAGAGCCCATTGGTCCCTCCCAACACATGAGGGAAGTTTGTGTGGTGAGGTCATGAACAGTGTCTGCGTTTTCTGCTGTGAACAGGGCTTTCTTGGAAACAATTTCCCTTTTTAAATATCCTTTCGGAACCACGTTTAACAAGTTGCTGGTGGAACTTAACAGTGATAATTCTTTGACTCCATTTTTCTTTTTTCTTTTTTTGAGACGGAGTCTCACTCTGTAGCCCAGATTGGAGTGCAGTGACCCAATCTGGGCTCACAGCAACCTCCGCCTCCCGGGGTTCAAGCAGTTGTTCTGCCTCAGCCTTCCCAGTAGCTGAAATTACAGGCACCCGCCGCCACGCCTGGCTAAGTTTTGTATTTTTAGTACAGATGGAGTTTCACCATGTTGACCAGTCTGGTTTCGAACTCCTGACCTCAAGTGATCCGCCCGTCTTGGTCTCTCAAAGTGCTGGGATTACAGGCGTGAGCCACAGGGCCCGGCCTGAATCCATTTTAACATTTAATTTTCCAGATTAACGCGAAGTACCCCACGACTACACGCTTTTACATCTACCTTTATGAAACTAGAGGAGGCACGGCCTCAGCTCTGTGCAGGACGGATGCACAAGAGCAGAATCTCTGTGGGCCGTCTTTCTGGAGTTTCAATATTACTGCAGGATTTGAGAAAGAAACACATTTAAATAATTTACAATGTAAGACACTGGAAATTTAAGAGAAGGCTGGAAAGTCATTGGCCTTTAATAACTGTCAGTCATCTGTGCCTAACTCGGACTTTCTCCAAGAAAAAAAAAAAAAAAACAAACTCTAAGGAGAATCTATTTTTCATTCTTCTAAGTAGTTAAAATTAGAAATTACAACAAGTCAATAGAAAGCTCTGCCCTGCCAGTCTCCTAAATCACAATATGGCCTTGGTATGGAATTTTTTTTTTTTTTGGAGGGGCGTGTTGACATGTTGGGTATAAAAATTGGGGGGAAGGTTTGACCAATTTTTGGAAGTTTTCAGCTATTAGTTGGTGATTTACTTTGCACCTCATTTAATTTTTCTGTCCCCTCTCCAACTTGGACTCAATCACTCCACAGGTCTCTAAGACTCTTCGTTTTTTTTAAGCTTTTTCACTCTTTTATTCTGAATGGATGATTTCTATTGCTCTGTCTTCTGCTTCTAACCTTTGAATAAGCTCAAAAGTATTTTTAACATTTCCTTATCTTCCTATTGTTTCATAATTTCCATATCTTTGCTGAGGTTCCACATCTCTTTATTCATTGTTAGAATATTTTCCTTTACCCCCATGAACAGATTTATGATAGCTGCCTTTAAACATTCTGAATTAGAACACATTGAATGTCTTAGGATCACTTTTACTGCCTGCCTTTTAAATTGTGTATGGGTTACATTTTCGTATTTCTTCACACGTCTCATGAATTTCAAAGTTGGGTACTAAAACTGTAAAGAATCATTATAGAGACTCTCAATTCTGTTGTGTACTTTTCAAGAGCGGTGTTATTGTTTACAAATGGTGTCAATCGTGCTGGATTCAAACGCCAATACCTATCTCCCCTATAGTGGGCACAGCTGAAATTCTCATTGAGTTCTTACTCACACATAGGTCATATTTGTATTATGTAGATGTGTTTCTATAACAATGTATGTTATTTGGGTGTCATCATTATAATCTACGTTAATTCAACAAGCTACTCCAGTATTACTGAAAGCCAGGACCCCAGTTTTGTCGGCTAATTGGATTTTGTATAAATCAAAGTATATAGTATGTATACTTTTACATCTACTATATGGAACAGTATATTTGTGATATTCCTTCATGGTGTTGCAGATAGATATGGTCTGTTCTTTTTTTTTTTTTTTTTCAAGATAGAGTCTCACTCTGTTGCTCAGGTTGGAGAGTGCAGTGATGCAGTCTTGGTTCACTGCAACCTCCACCTCCTGGGTTCAAGTAATTCTCCTGCCTCCGCCTCCTGAATAGCTGGGATTAGAGGTATGCATCACCACACCTGGCTATCTTTTGTATTTTTAGCAGAGACGGGGCTTCACCATGTTGACCAGGCTGGTCTTGAATTCCTGACCTCAGGTGATCCACCCACCTCCGCCTCCCAAAGTGCTGGGATTACAGGCGTGAGCCACTGCACCCAGCCAACAATTTGTTTTTTCATTTTAACAGTTTTTAAGTGTGCAGGTCAAAGGAATTAATCACATTCACACTGTTTTATGAGCATCCTCCACATTTATAGAGAGTGTTTTTCATCCTGCAAAGCTGAAACTCTGTACCCATTAAACACCTCACCTACCTTCCTGCAGCCCCGGGAACCACTCTTCTACTTTGTGTCTCTATAAACTTAACTACTCTAAGTACCTCGTATGAGTGGAATCATACCGTATGGTGAAGAAATCATGAGAAAGCGTAATACACACTATATAATGTAGGTTTATTTATTTGAACAAAAGCACTAACAGAGATCAGCAGTACATGGTGATTATAGAGGAAGAGATAAAAAGAGAAAAGGATTGGACAGACACATTAAATTTATGACAATGATGCTCAAGTATCACAGCAGTGAGTCCCCTGCCCCAGTCACAGGGCTGATCGCAGTGGAGCCTTGTGCAGCTGTCTAACTCTGAGAGCACATGCTCAGCCCAAACTTCACCGAGCCCTGAGGCATTCTGCCCCTGCCACCTGGGCACTCAGTGGGCCTGAGATTCTTCATGGCCTGGTCTTCTTGGCCTTGAGGGCATGACTGGCCTCCTGGGATGGGGCTCAGCGGCAGGACAGGTTGTAGCTGTAGGACAGAGCAACACCTGTGAGGCTCCAGGAGCTACAACTCAGGCCTCCCTCCCAGTGCCTGCTCCCATTCAACAGGGCCTGCTGCTGACCAGGGAGCCGTGGCCACAGGCTGTCTGAAACTGACCACAAGACAGAGTCTCCACCCCCCCTCTGTCAATCAGCTAGGTTCTCACCTCTCAATAGGACTGTGCTGCTCCATGGACTTGAAACAAACCCCATATTACTCCTGAGTCTGAAGATGATAATTCCCTCTTGTCACAGAAGCAGCTGTATTTCTTGGAGGACTTTAATCTCCTGGAGCCAGAGGGAAAAACAGGAGGCTGACAGGGCCCCGGGTGGAAGACGCTGAAGGGCCCTTAGGGAGGGAGTAAACTGGGGCCAATCTCTAGGGCTTTTCTCTTAATGGGCCCCCTCTTCTCCAATCCCATGCAGCCTCACCCTTTTCTCAGAGTTGAATATAAACAGATAAACAGCCCCCCGCTAGGAATTTGTCCAGGATTCCTGTCCCCTACCCATACCCTCCATTGGGATGGGTCTCCTCTGTGTATCAAACCCTCCCAATAAATCCAGGATGCAGAGGATGGAGCCAGGGAGTATTCTACCCAGGGTAAGTGTGTGGGAGTCTCTGACTTCCACATCCCACCCTCCCCCAAAGTGAGGGCCCCATCTGCTCCGCTTTTTCCTTTCTGGGTGTTGATCACATTTCCCTGGAAGACAGCCAGCCAAAGACTCTCAGAGAGGCCCCTGGCCCATGACCTGCCCCCATCCCCACACCCTCCCACACTGCACTACTGCTAGACCAGCAAGGGTGAGAAATGTGCACAGAACAGCACTGGGCCCTGCCTCAGGCTCTGGGCTCTAGATAAGGAGGTGTGGGAGCTGTGGCTCAGGGACCTTCTGCCCCAACACTCTCTGACAAACGGAGGCCCAGTATAGAAAGAAAATGCTCGGCCACTTAGGAGCTGCCTGACTTGGGAGGGGCACAATTTCCCTCTCCTTCCATAGGCACCGCCTGAGGGAGAGGCTGAGTCCAGCTCCTGCAGCTTTGCAGTCAGGCAGCTCTGCAGCTTCACCACTCAGGGAACAGGGACTGGCAGCTGCTCTGGAACCTCCACCATTCAGAAGTAAGATGGGCCTGACTCCCCAGCTCACGGGGCATGGGGAGGACTGTGGGGCTCACACGGGAGGAGGCTTGCTAAGATGGAAGGGCTGAGTCCAAGACTCTCTCCTCCCAAACCTCAGGATCCCGGTCCCCAACCTGCCTGCCCCAGGCTCACTCCCATCCACACAGTCCTTCATGGCAGTGTCCAGCTTCACCAGGTCAGTGAGGAACCCCCACAGAGAAGGCACATCACCCTGGCCATTGGGGTGGTAGTGGTGGTGAGCCCCCACTGTCAGGGGCCTACCCAAGACCTGTCCCCTGAAATATCACCAATCACTCCTGCCCAGACACCCCCTCCCTAGGTCTCCCACTTGGAACAGCCCAAGACCCGCAGTTACCTCCCCCAGCACTCACCCTCCTCTCCCCCATCTCCCCAGCAGGCTTCCAAGGCCACTGGACACCCCCAGTTACTTCTATGGTGGGATTTTAGCAAGTCATAAGGTCATGGGGTCCCCTGTCCCACCATTCGCCAAATCTTCACTGAGCCCAACTCACCCAGGTGGTTTCTCTGGTCTCTCTAATGGAGGCATTTCAGGTCCTGTGGCCACAGGAGGGCAGGGCTGGGGGAGGAAGACCCCCTGCTCTCTTGATGTGGAGGCCTCCAGATGGGGGGAAAGAAGCCTGTCCTCGGACTCCCTGGAGCCCCTCCCACCACAGACCCACTCACCTGCTGCCCCACAGCCTCATCTGCGCTGTCTGGGGATTGGTCTCCAGGCCACCCCTGTCCACTGGGTCACACTTTGCTCCACTGCTCGGCCACCATCTGCGGGGCTAAGAGCAGTACGGGAGAAGCCTGGTGGACGGGTCGCGTGACGTGTCTTGCTGTCTTTGCTGAGGGTGAGCACCAGGTCTGGAGGGGAGGAACAGGGCCTGGCGATGCCCAGTGGAGCCTGCAGCTGGAACCCCGGGCTAGGCCTTTGGGGAAGCGGGACCCTCACCCTCAGCCCCAACCAAGAATGGCAAGGTTGGCTCCCCACCCCAGCACAGGCTGGACGATCCAGGGCTGCAGAATCCCTGAGACTGGTGGGATTCCCCTGTTTCTTCAAGAAGCACCTCCTCTTGCTTTCCACAGCAGGAATTCGAGCAGGCTCCAGCGGAGCCTCTTCCATGCCTGTTGGATGCAGCCTCTTGCAGGGATGCACGTCCTTGGGATGGAGCCATAGCCTTGACCCT
>NW_022335051.1:496775-505905 GCF_002776525.5 Piliocolobus tephrosceles
AGAACTGTTGTGTTCTCAAAGAGAAGTATCCCAGCAGTCAGAAAGCTGCTGGTTGATCCCTACCAGGGACAGACCAGGGTATGATGAAGAACGCAGGTTCAATTCCCATTTCTGCTGCTTCTTGGCTGTGTGTCCCTGGACGGGTCACTGCTTCTCTAAGTCTCCATGTCTTCATTTCTAAAATGGTGATAACAAGACCTACCTTACAGGCTTGTGGTCAGGACTCATGAAAAGCAGGTTGTGAATGCAAAGCCTTTGCTCGCATATGTTCCTTCCTGCCACAGGCCCTTTGCACAGGCTGTTCCCTCCATCTGAAACCCCTTCCCTCCCAGCTTTGCCAAGGGAACTCCTTTCCCTTTAGCTGTTGGTTTAAGTGCTTCTTCCTCCAAGAAGCCTTCCCTGACTTCCATGGAAAGTCTTTTAGAAACCCCTAGAGCATGATCGAAGCTTTATATTTTTTCAGGGCTATAGGTGATTATATATCTCCCACCAATCCCTAAGCCTGGGTTGACTTTTGCCCTCTGCCATAGGAGCTTGTGTGGAATGAACGCTGTTGAAAGAATATTGGTCACAGCGTCATCTTTGCTGACATCTTGGTCTTTCCATTCTTGCAATGAAACAGTTGGACTTTGACAAGGGGTCCCTCCCCAACCCCCACCTTCTCTGCTAGTAGCTGGACTGCACCAAGTGAGGGAAGGAGGAAGGGGGGTTCATGCTCTAAAGTTGCAGGGTTCTCTCTGGGGACTCAGCCCTGCCTGAGCTCCCTTTATGTGGTGTCCCCCAGAGGCCATGCTCCCCATCTCGACAGCTCTTTCTTTTCTGCACATGCTGCCTGCCTTGCCCTACAGCAATCTCTCAAGCATCCAGGCTGGCAGACTCCCTTCTCCCTCCCCTACTCTCCCTTCAGAGGAGCTCAGTCAATCAAGGATTTCTTCTCCCCAACCCCAAGCCGACTGTGTCTCTGTGTCCCTGCCATCATGGCACAATCCCACACCCTCATCTTCCCTAACCAAGTAGCATGTTCCTCAAAGGCCACAATTGTGTCTTCATCATCTTCATCCCCCGGGATCAGACACTGGGCCTGGTGTCTAGTAAGTGTCCAATACATATTTGCTAAAATGACATGAACGCAGGACTCTGGGAGAGGTTCCTCTTATCGAAGGAGGTTGTGCAAGTTAGCTTTGGGCTTTAAAGAATAGAAACTCAGCTCACACTGATTTAAAGTATAAAGGGGACTTATTGGCTTGTATTAATGAAAAGCCTAGTAGAAGGGTGAGCTGCAGGTTTGGTTTGATCAGAGCTTCAACTTCTGCGTGTTAGCTTTTGTTTGTTTTGTTTGTTTGTTTCCTCTGGCTGGTTTTCTTCATGGCGTTAAAACAAGCATGACAATTCCAGGTCTCATTCTGTCCAGATGAA
Organism: Piliocolobus tephrosceles; assembly: GCF_002776525.5. Classification (NCBI taxonomy): domain Eukaryota; kingdom Metazoa; phylum Chordata; class Mammalia; order Primates; family Cercopithecidae; genus Piliocolobus; species Piliocolobus tephrosceles. Next base: position 498,192 of record NW_022335051.1, read on the forward strand.
GATCTCTTGGAGTGGCTACTTGGAAGGCATCTTTTCCAGAGGCCTCTGATGTTGATTCTTCTTTAGACTCTAACCTGGTTACATGTCCATCCTTGAACCAGTGGCTGCAGCTGAAGGTACGATTTAGAAAATTAGCTTAGATTTGGAGTCAGGAAGGCAGTTAGCTCCCCCAAAAAGGGGAACCACATGAGAGAAGCATGGAGATCCCCTCAAAATTGGAGCACTTACCAAGAGAACAGAAAGTGGGCAAGACCGTCAAAGCATCCACTCTAGGAGTTTAATTATATTCAAATCTACAGCAAAAAAAGAAGCTGTTTTTCAGGCAAAAACCAACCCAGGGAAAACTTTGCTAAATGTCCAGATATTTCACCAGAACCTTGTGTCGAACATAAGAAGATAACAGATTTCTATACTCTCTGACTGAATTTTGCTGACCAAATCCAAAGTCAATCCAAAGAGCCACAGATGACTTTACTGAATTTTCTTTAATGTATTTGTTTTTCTGATTATGATAACAACACATACTTGTTGTTAAAATATTTAAATAATGCAAAATAAGTGTATGTGGTTAACTGTATGAGTGTGTGAGTGAGTGTGGGGAGGGGATGTGTGTATCCTTGACTGTGGGAGGCAGTGTGTATATGTGAGTGTGCATGCACATGCGCTGTCATGAAAAATTCTGAAAGAGCCCCTCCCTGCCTTTTTTATTTTTTATTTTTTTGAAACAGAATCTTGCTCTGTTGCCCAGACTGGAGTGCAGTGGTGTGATCTTGGCTCACTGCAACCTCCACATCCCGGGTTCAAGCAATTCTCCTGCCTCAGCCTCCTGGGAAGCTGAGATTACATGCACGCAACACCCTGCCCTGATTTTTTTTTTTTTTTTTTTTGTGCTAGAGACAGGATTTTGTCATGTTGGCCAGCCTGGTCTTAAACTCCTGAACTCAGGTGATCCACCCTCCTGGGCCTCCCAAAGTGCTGGGATTACAGGTGTGAGCCACCGTGCCCAGCCAAGAAACCCCTTTTGCATACAGAGCTTTGCTCCTTTGCATGAAAATGTTCATCAACAGGTGGGGTCAGCTGGTGGATGTGTTTAAAATCATGACAGAAGTGGCCAAGGAGCTCTTTAGAAAGGGCAGAGGGGAGCGGTATATCCAAGTTGATCCCTGACCAATCTGAACAGGTGTCAGCCGCAAACACCCAAGCCAGCTGGGCCAGCCCTAGTCAACCCAACTTCTGTTCCCACCAGCAGCATCTAAGAAGGTTTGACCTTGAGTCATTCTCAGGCCACCCCCAAAGCAAACCAGCAAATGGTCAACTTTATGATAATGAAGTCAACATATTATAATCTCATGGGCAATCAGTTACAAGGGCAAACATTCGTTCAGTCACCAATATTCACTGAGCACCTACTATGTCCCAGGCACAGTTTCTGGTGCTGGGGATGCCACCGAGAACAAGATGGACAAAAATTCATTTGCTGGTGGCACTGATGGGAACAAGTAAATGACAAAATGAGTGAACAGCCTGTAGAGAGGGTTAATTGGTGGTAAGTGCTCTAGATAAAAATAAAGCAGGAACAGTAGATCCAGAACACCAGGTGGGTTTGCAGTTTTAAAAAGACTGGTCAGCTGGGGCTTCATGGGAAGCCCACATTTCAGTGAAGACCTGAAGGAGGTGAGGGCCGAGCCACGTGGATCTCTAGCAGAAGAGCAACCCCCGGGCAGAGGCCACAGCAAGTGCGAAGGACCGGTGATAGCACACACCTGGCTGGTTCAAGGAACAGAGAAGGGGCCAGTGTGGATTTAGTAGCTTTTTAAAAACTGATGATAAAAGTAAATGGTGCTTGTGGAACCACCACCCAGAAAAACGAATAAAAGAGAAACTGAAAGTCCACAGACACTGAATGGTGGGGGCGGGGAAGATGCACTAAGGATCTGGGTGTCTGCGGTACAGTTCACTTGATAATCAAAGCGATTTTCCGTTTTGACAAGGCAATGCCAAAATAGTGCAGCTGCGCTCAAACCTCCCAGCTGCAGCAAAACACCTGGCATTTTTACAGCTCGCACCCCAGGCCTGAGCCGAGCCAGGTACATAGTAGGCGCACACTCTGCTTCTACACACTCCCAGTTTCCCTGTGTCCTAAGAGGGTGAGGAAAGATGAGTACAAACCCCCCAAGGTACATACAGACTGACTGATCCCCAGATCCCCACAGGCTGCCAGCCAGGCCCCCAGCAGCCCCAGAATGACAGTGTTGTCTCTTCCTCCTCCTGCTTTTAAGAGCTGTGAAGGAGGCTTGTCTCGTGCTGCACAATTGCCCCTTAATTGCTATTTCCTCTCAGTTATGAATTATGTCATGGATATGGCCGCTCACGTTATTAAATTTCTACACAGGCCTTATCATCTGGAGCCTGGCCAGCAACCCAGCCTGACCTACTTTCCCACTGGATTTCAAAACTGCCTCCCTTGTCCTCTCGTTGGACTTTTCCTAAGGAGAGTCTACTGTGCCCGAAAACTCAACACTAAAAATAAAAACTAAAACGCAGAAGGGGAGTCACAGCTGACCCCACTGAAGGCCTGAGGCTCAGAGCGGCTCCTGGTGACTGGGGCCAAACCCCTCCCTACCTAGAAGCTTCCTCAGAAAACCTGTCCTTGGGATGCAGGGTTCCCAGCAGGACAAGCAGGGACACAGTCATAGTCCCAGGTCCCCTGCGTGATCAGATCCCACTCTTGCCTTTCTTGGTCATGGCCGGGATGACTGACTTTGGAGGCAGGTAAACCTAGGTTCAAACCTTGGCTCTGACACTGACTAGCCCATTCATTCATTCATTCATTCATTCATTCATTCTTCATTCATTCACTACAGATATTGACCGTCTCCTGAGTGCTGGCCCTGTGCTGAGCAGTGGGGAAATACCTGAGAACGAGGCAGACACAGTCTCTGCTCTCATAGAACTTTTAATCTAGTGGGCAGAGATGGGCACAAAACACAAATTTTGAAATTAGGGCAATGTGGAAAATAAGACAGTGTGGTAGGCTTGAGACCAGCAGGGCTGCCTGTGGCTAAGACAGTTAGGCAGGACTCTCTGCAAGGAGGGGTCATTTAAGCAAAGACCCCAATCATGAGAAGAGCCGGATCCAGGAGGCCGGCCCTAATGAGGAGGTGCCTCGTGTGCAGGATAGAAGGAAGCACTTGCTCTCAGGCTCAGCCACGCGCAGGTTGGCTTTACCCTGGGGATCTCACTTGCCCCAACCTAGTCCAGGCCTGCTGGGAAGGAAAGGCATCTAAGCAAAGGGCACAGCAAATGCAAAGGCCCTGCAGTGGGATGAACCTGGCACCCTGGTGCAGAGACAGCCAGGGAACAGTGCAGTGCAGGGATGGGGAGGGCGGTGAAGCTGGAGGGGTGGGGGTGCAGACCACAGAGGGCCTCAAAGGCCATGGTGAGGATTTGGTAAGGGAGAAGCTCTATTGTGAGGGCAGAGCTGGCAATCCTCGTGGGTGAGGGGACTTTTGCAGGGGAGGTGGGGAAGACTCAGGACGCATTTATAGGTTGGATGATTTCTTCATTGATGTAGGAGAGATTAGCAAGTGCTTCATTTCTCAGAGTCTTTAATATTCTTCATCTGGGAAGTGGGAATCATAACATGAACTTCCCCAGAGGTGCTGCTAGTTTGGATTCCATCCTTTCCTCCTTTCAGAGACTATCCTGTGATTTCCTAAAACATTTCCATTAGTTTGTTTCAATTTTCTGATTTTCTTCCCTTAGGGCCCTCCACAGGCCTCTGTGCTAGTGCCTGGAATGATGGCAAGTGTCCAAAAAATTTTTTTTTCTTTTTGAGACATTCTTGCTCTGTCACCCAGGCTGGAGTGCAGTGGCATGATCTCGGCTCACTGCAGCCTCCGCCTCCCAGGTTCAAGTGATTCTCATGCCTCAGTCACCCAAGTAACTGGGACTACAGGGATGCACCATCACGCCTGGCTAATTTGTGTGGTTTTAGTAGAGACACAGTTTCACCATGTTGGCCAGGCTGGACTTGTCTCCTGACCTTGAGTGGTCCGCCTACCTTTGCTTCCCAGAATGTTGGAATTACAGGCATGAGCCACTGCGCCTAGTCAAGTGTACAAATTCTTATTCCAAAACTGAACTTTGGGCTGGGCGACATGGCTCACACTTGCAATCCGAAAAGTTTGGGAGGCTGGGACGATTGCTTGGGCCCAGGAGTTTGAGGCCAGCCTGGGCAACATGGTAGGACCCTGTCTCTACAATAAATAAAAGGAGGTTGTGGCTGCAGTGAGCTGTGTTCACATGGCTATACTCCAGTCCGAGCAAAAGTGAAACCCTGTCTCAAAACAAAAATCATGACTTGGGCAATAGCCACCGTTTTCCTGGATTCTCAACAGAAACCTATGGTGAAATTTAAAATGCAAAGCTTGAGGTATGTGACTTCAAGATGGTAAGAAAACCATCAAGCAGACTTGTCATGGGATGTCTGATAAATTGTTGGATATATGGCCTAGGGGCCTAGACGATCGATTTTAGATTTGTAAACATCTTAATATGGAGGGAGGATTTTTTTTTTTTTTTTTTAGATGGAGTCTCGCTCTGTTACCAGGCTGGAGTGCAGTGGCACCATCTTGGCTCACTGTAGCCTCCATCTCGGGGGTTCAGGTGGTTCTCCTGCCTCAGCCTCCTGGGTGGCTGGGATTGCAGGCACATGCCATCATGCCTGGCCGATTTTTTTTGTATTTTTAGTAGAGATGGGGTTTCGCCGTGTTGGCCAGACTGGTCTTGGGCTCCCAATTTCAGGTGGTCCACCTGCCTCGGCCTCCCACAGTGCAGGGATTGGAGGCATGAGCCACCGTGCCCAGTCTTAATATGGAGAATTTTCAAACATATGAAGTAAACAAAATGATACACTAAACCATTACATACAAGTTTCAACACCACCATTCTAGTTAGACATATCTGTTTACTAACTACATGCCCTTTTTAGATAAAATTTATTTAAATTGAAATACAAAAATCCGGCCAGGCGTGGTGGCTCATGCCTGTGATCCCAGCACTTTGGGAGGCCGGGGTGGGTGGATCACCTGATGTCGGGAGTTCGAGACCAGCCTGGCTAGCATGGTGAAGCCCCATCTCTGCTGGAAGTATGGAAATCGGCCAGGAATGGTGGTGCATGCCTGTGGTCCCAGCTGCTCAGGAGGCTGAGGCAAAGGAATCGCTTGGGCCCAGGAGGCGGAGGTTGCGGTAAGTCGAGATTGCCACTGCACTCCAGCTTGGGTGACAGAGTGAAACTTCATCTCAAAAAAAAGTATATATTATATATATATACATGAATCTAAGCTATAATTTTGGTAAATTGTTCTCCTTCGCTCACACCTTACCAGGACAAAAGGAGCTCACTTATCTATACCCAGGCAATTAAGCAATCTCCACCACCTCCGTGCTCAAATGTTTTCATCATAGACTAGGGTTCATTTTTATTTCCTTCCCTGGAACTTTGTAATTCTTTCAGCATAAACATTGCTGAGATTCAACAGTCTTTATTGCTGAGTAGGACTCTATTGTATGAATATACTATAATTTGTTCATCTGTTTTCCTGCTATTGAACATTTTGTTGGTTTCTAGATTTTGGCAAGTGTTATTAAACTGCTATGAACATTTGCACACAAGTATTGTGACTTCTTTGCGTGTAGTGGTATCTTGTGGTTTCAGTCTGCATTTCTCTGACTAATGAACATGTTTTCATGTGCTTATTGGCCATTAATATGTCTTTGAGTTTGAGTGTCTATTTTTAAATTAGGTTGGTTTTTATTACGAAGCTATAGGAACTCCTATGTATTTTGAAAAAAATTCCTTGTCAGTTATTTTGCAAATATTTTCAAAAAAAAAAAAAAAAAAGAAATTATACTAAGGAATGAAACAAATGAGAAATATTTAATGTGGGTGTTTTCTACTCCCTGTCTTTGTAAAAAGACAGAAAGCTATAAAATTTATCCTGTAAGGTAGAAGTTCCTGTTCCCAATACCCTGAACAACATAACCAAAAGTATTTTAGAATAATCTCACTTGTGAATACAAAACTATGTGATTAATAACAATGTCAATAAGGATAATTTAATGATACTTTAAAATAATAATATAAAAGCACAAAGGGTTTATCCCAAGTATAGAAGTCATCATATTAAGAAAAACATTAATATATTACTATAGCTTATATTGCATCTCTGAAAAATGAGTCTATAAATCAATAAATGAGTAGATATTACAGGGTGTTTTATCAAGTCAATCCATTATTATTTTAAAGTCTTATAAAGACATATAAGTAGGGGCGGAGCAAGATGGCCGAATAGGAACAGCTCCAGTCTCCAACTCCCAGCGCGAGTGACACAGAAGACCAATGATTTCTGCATTTTCAACTGAGGTACTGGGGTCATCTCACTAGGGTGTGCCGGACAATCGGTGCTGGTCAGCTGCTGCAGCCCGACCAGCGAGAGCTGAAGCAGGGCGAGGCATCGCCTCACCTGGGAAGTGCAAGGGGGAAGGGAATCCCTTTTCCTAGCCAGGGGAACTGAGACACACAACATCTGGAAAATCGGGTAACTCCCACCCCAATACTGTGCTGTAAGCAAACGGGTGCACCAGGAGAATATACCCCACACCTGGCCGGGAGGGTCCCACGCCCACGGAGCCTCCCTCCTTGCTAACACAGCAGTCTGCAGCGATCTAACCGCAAGGCAGCAGCGAGGCTGGGGGAGGGGCGCCCGCCATTGCTGAGGCTTAAGCAGGTAAACAAAGCCGCCGAGAAGCTCGAACTGGGTGGAGCTCACAGCAGCTCAAGGAAACCTGCCTGTCTCTGTAGACTCCGCCTCTGGGGATAGGGCACAGCTAAAAAAATAACAGGGGAAGCAGCAGAGGCCTGTGCAGACACGAACAACTCTGTCTGACAGCTTTGAAGAGAGCAGTGGATCTCCCAACATGGAGGTTGAGATCTGAGAAGGGACAGACTGCCTGCTCAAGTGGGTCCCTGACCCCTGAGTAGCCCAACTGGGAGACATCCCCCACTAGGGGCAGTCTGACACCCCACACCTCACAGGGTCTAGTACACCCCTGAGGGGAAGCTTCCAAAGTAAGAATCAGACAGGTACACTCGCCGTTCAGCAATATTCTATCTTCTGCAACCTCTGCTGCTGATACCCAGGCAAACAGGGTCTGGAGTGGACCTCAAGCAATCTCCAACAGACCTACAGCTGAAGGTCCTGACTATTAGAAGGAAAACTATCAAACAGGAAGAACACCTATACCAAAACCCCATCAGTACGTCACCATCATCAAAGACCAGAGGCAGATAAAACCACGAAGATGGGGAAGAAGCAGGGCAGAAAAGCTGGAAATTCAAAAAATAAGAGCGCATCTCCCCCTGCAAAGGAGCGCAGCTCATCGCCAGCAATGGATCAAAGCTGGTCAGAGAATGATTTTGACGAGATGAGAGAAGAAGGCTTCAGTCCATCAAACTTCTCAGAGCTAAAGGAGGAATTACGTACCCAGCGCAAAGAAACTACAAATCTTGAGAAAAGAGTGGAAGAATTGACAGCTAGACTAATTAATGCAGAGAAGGTCATAAACGAAATGACAGAGATGAAAACCATGACACGAGAAATACGTGACAAATGCACAAGCTTCAGTAACCAACTCGATCAACTGGAAGAAA
>NW_022335051.1:510905-511195 GCF_002776525.5 Piliocolobus tephrosceles
TGTTAGACCTAATACCATAAAATCCCTAGAAGAAAATCTAGGTAGTACCATTCAGGACATAGGCATGGGCAAGGACTTCATGTCTAAAACACCAAAAGCAACGGCAGCAAAAACCAAAATTGATAAATGGGATCTAATTAAACTAAAGAGCTTCTGCACAGCAAAAGAAACTACCATCAGAGTGAACAGGCAACCTACAGAATGGGAGAAAATTTTTGCAATCTACTCATCTGACAAAGGGCTAATATCCAGAATCTACAAAGATCTCAAACAAATATACAAGAAAAAAA
>NW_022335051.1:511295-512424 GCF_002776525.5 Piliocolobus tephrosceles
AGGAACACTTTTACACTGTTGGTGGGATTGTAAACTAGTTCAACCATAATGGAAAACAGTATGGCAATTCCTCAAGGATCTAGAACTAGATGTAACATATGACCCATCCATGCCACTACTGGGTATATACCCAAAGGATTATAAATTATTCTACTACAAAGACACATGCACACGCATGTTTATTGCGGCACTATTCACAATAGCAAAGACTTGGAATCAACCCAAATGTCCATCAGTGACAGACTGGATTAAGAAAATGTGGCACATATACACCATGGAATACTATGCAGCCATAAAAAAGGATGAGTTTGCGTCCTTTGTAGGGACATGGATGCAGCTGGAAACCATCATTCCTAGCAAACTATCACAAGAAGAGAAAACCAAACACCGCATGTTCTCACTCATAGGTGGGAACTGAACAATGAGATCACTTGGACGCGGGAAGGGGAACATCACACACTGGGGCCTATTATTGGCCGGGGGGGGGGGGGATTGCATTGGGGAGTTATACATGATATAAATGATGAATTGATTGGTGCTGACGAGTTGATGGGTGCAGCACACCAACATGGCACAAGTATACATATGTAACAAACCTGCACTTTATGCACATGTACCCTACAACTTAAAGTATTATAAATAATAATAATAATAATAAAAAAAGACATATAAGTATTACAGACTAGTTCCTTAATATTATCAAGAGTATATTCTAAGCTATTAATAATAATTGACATTATGCTCCAAGGAGAAATAAGCCCACTAAGGATTTCTCTTCAAACAAAGCACCTAACAAAAGTCCCCTGTCTGCCTTTTTAGTTAATTCACTTTTGAAAGTTATGAGAACCGGCTTTGTGTATCTTGGCTATCAAGGAAGTTAAAGACTCAACTTTCATCTGAAAGAACTCTAAGCATCTGACATAATTTGAATGTTTGTCCCCTCCAAATCTCATGTCAAAATATGATTCCCAATGTTAGATGTGTGTGGTCCTGGGGTGGATCCTTCATGAATGGCTTGGTGCCTGCCACAAGGTAATGAATGAGTTCTTGCTCTGTTAGTTCACAGAAGAGCTGGTTGGTTTATCTATCTATCTATCTATCTATCTATCTATCTATCTATCTATCTATC
>NW_022335051.1:512434-531552 GCF_002776525.5 Piliocolobus tephrosceles
ATCTATCTATCTATCTATCTATCTATCTATCTATCTATCTATCTATCAATCATCTATCTATCTATCTATCTATCTATCTATCTATCTATCTATCTATTTATTTTGAGACAGAGTCTCGCTGTATCACCCAGGCAGGAGTGTAGTGGCATGATCTCAGCTCACTGCAACCTCCACTTTCCGAGTTCAAGCAATTCACCTGCCTTAGCCTTATGAGTAGCTGGGACTACAGGTGCCCACCACCACGCCTGACTAATTTTTTATATTTTTAGTAGAGATGGGGTTTCACTGTGTTAGCCAGGATCATTTCAATCTCTTGACCTTGTGATCCACCTGCCTTAGCCTCCCAAAGTGCAAGGATTACAGGCGTGAAGAGCTGGTTGCTTAAAGGAGCCTGGCACCTCCTCCTCTCTCTCTTGCTTCCTCTCTCTCCATGTGATACATTGGCTCCCCATTCAACTTCTGCCATGATTGGAAGCTTCCTGAGGTTCTCACCAGAAGGAGACGCTGGCACCATGCTTGCAGAACCATGAGCCAAATAAACCTCTTTTCCCTCTAAATTACCCAGTCTCAGGTATTGCTTTAAAGCAATGCAAAATGGACTAACACAGTAACCTCGAGGCACTAGTTCTCTTCCTGCTGCTAGGTGGGGCACTGCTTGCTTTCTCACCAGGTGCTGCTTTGGAAACACAGAAGAATGAAAAACAGAAAGCTCACTTTTATTTCTTAGGGATTATCTGGTCTGAACCCCACATTTTGCACATGAGAACACTGAACTTCGGAAAGGAAAAGTGAGTTATGTAAGAGCAAACACTTACTGGCAGAGCTAGGGATGAATAATCACAATTTACAGAAAACCCGCCACTCACCCCTTGAACAGCCTTAGGAAAAATATTGCACTTCCTATTACCTCTTTTTTTTTTTTTTTTGTTTTTGAGACAGAGTCTCATTCTGTCACCCAGGCTGGAGTGCAGTGGCATGATCTCAGTTCACTGCAACCTCTGCCTCCTGGTTTCAAGCAATTCTCCTGCCTCAGCTTCCCAAGTAGCTGGGATTGTAGACACCCACCACCACACCTGGATAATTTTTGTATTTTTAGTAGAGACAGGGTTTCACCATGTTGGTCAGGCTGGTCTCGAACTCCTGACCTCAAGTGATTCACCTGCCTTGCCTTCCAAAGTGCTGGGATTACAGGACCAAGTGAGACTTGGAGGCATTAAACAACTGTCGTAAGATCACACAGTAAAGCAGAGCAGAACAGACAGAACACCCAGGATAAGTTTGTAATTTTTATTTTTTATAACATTTCATAAAATAATGTTAAAATGTTTATATTTTTCTTTTTCTTTCTGAGACAGAGTCTTGCTCTGTCACCTAGGCTGGAGTGCAGTGGCACCATCATAGCTCACTGCATCCTCGACCTCCCCTGCTTAAGCAATCCTTCCACCTCAGCCTGATAAGTAGCTGGGACTACAGGTGCGCACAACCATACCTGGTTAATTTTTTTTTTTGTTTTTCAGAGATGATGGTCTCAATGTGTTGCTTGGCTGGTCTCGAACTGGGTTGAATCAATCCTCCTGCCTTGGCCTTCCACAGTGTTGAGAATTACAGGTGTGAGCCACCACACCCAGCCTTGTTGTACCTCTTTTAAATATTTGTTCATTATTTATTCAATGAGGTCAGGATCAGCATATCACCTATCATGTCAAGGGCAAACCACCAAAGCAGAAGTCCAGAGCAGAGACCACATTTCTGATTTAGTATGACAGGTTGACATGGCCTGGGACCCTGTCTCTTAATCTGGTTTGGAGACAGAGTTTTGGATTGGAACTCAAATTTCCTGGTTCCATAGCCTTTGTACTGGGCTATGGAACTCAGACTGCCTGATTCCTGGACAAATGTACTTTCCTTGCAAATCCCTCTCTGAAAATTGAAACTGAAGATGGCATTATTTTCCCCTTCCAGGTCACTCCAGGGGTATTTCTTGTCCACCTACATTGTGCAGAGTAATAAGCATGAGACCAGGCAGGCATGGTCTATCCTCACCTAGAGGATAAGACCAGGCTGAAACATGCAACTGCATTTTCATTTGTCTCTGGAAATTCCAGCCAGGTGGGGCTAGTCTTGACTTCTCTGGCTTCTTTAGGAAGCTTTCTTTTCTGGTTCCTGATGTTTGGCTTTCTGCAGGAAGGTGCCTGTAAACCTTCCCATGGACTCTGACCTTGCTGCCTGTAGTCTGATCTTTGCTTTGGTTTCTTTCTTGCAGGAGAAGGCTTCCACTGCAAAACTGGAAGAAACCATTGCTTTGGGAATTTTCTATCCTGCAGCCCTCAGCTACCCTCTGCTGGAATGCTGCCACCATGACTGCTAGAGATACTTTGTGGAAGACCACAGGACGTGTCACCTTTCTTCATGGGCTCATTTTGTGGGCCAGCCACAAGCTTCTGTTCATTCCAACTATGGGTTTGAAGGTCAACCATCTGCAGCACCTGTTTACTCTCTAGAAGAGATGCTGATAAATCTTGGGAATGTTGTAGCTCAGGTATCTCCATTATGATTGAAACAGCAAAAAGTATGACAGTGAGAGGAATAGGACATAGAAAAATTATGACAGGGAAAGAAATCTCACCTAACTGATTCCATCTTGCTTCTAACCTCCAAGCTGCCTTTGTTCATTCCTGGGCATAGGCCAACCAAACTATGGAGAAATTTAATTTATACTTTAACTTTGAATCAAGGATGATAAGAGTCCCTTCCTAAAACTGACCTCCTCCTTGTCCCAGTACTGACACCACCTTTGTAAGACCCATGAAAGGCCACGAGATTGGGATTATAGGATGAGTCTGAATTCTGCTCAGATGTAGGCATAGTTAAATAATAACCCGCCACTGTTCCATAGCTTGCTTTCTTATAATTCCTAATCACTCAGGATTCATGAAGCCAGAGGTCACAAGATTTGTGACTTCCCCGATTGCTCATATAGATAACATCACTATTGTAGAACCTAAGAGGGGCCTTTTGAGATGTTTTCCAGACTTTTGCATTCTTACAACTAACTCCATTTGGACCCACGAGTCATGACTCAACCTAGTCCTGTGGTCCCCACCCAAAGGCTGACTCAGCTCACGAGGACTGTTTTCCACATCCCTATGATTTTATCTCCAACCAATAAGCAGCACCCACTGCTTAGCCCCTCCCAGCCAAATTATCCACAAAAGCCCTAGCTTCCAAGCTTTCAGGGAGACTGACCTGAGTAATAAACTCCTATCTCCTGCTTAGCTGGCTCTGTGTTTATTAAACTCTTTATTATAACACTTCTGTCTCAGTAAATTGGCTCTATCTGTGCAGTGGGGAATAAGAATCCATCAGGCAATTACACTATTACTCCTTAATACTTAATTAGCAGCAATACTCATAAAGCACTATTTCTAAACATTTATTCAACACAATCTCCAGAGGCTCAGTGACATGAACCATGACACTCCAGTTCTTCAAACTGATACCTTAAACTTTCTGGGCTTTATTCACTTCCAAGACATGATGGAAATCAGGTTTCATTGCTTCCCTTTAGGAAGCTGAAATTATTTCTGATTCATGCCCTAACTGCATCTAGTTCTCTCTCCTGCAGTATTTTTTTGCTCAAGCCAAATGGGGCTTGTTGCATTTTATCCTCATTCACACCATGTATTTCTACACTGTCACCCCTTTGTCCAAGCCATTCCTTTTGCCTGAAATGCCCTTCTCATGGATGGATCCCTGCCTTGCCACAATCCACACATGCTTCAACCTGCCTCTAAAAATAAAGATATCAAAAAGACACCTGCACTTGTACGTTTATCACAGCATTATTCACAATAGCAAAGATGTGGAATCCACCTAAGGGCCCATCAAGGGAAGATTGAATTTAAAAAATGTGCTATATATACACCATGAAATTCTACTCAGCCATTAAAAAGAATGAAATGAAATCATGTCTTTTGTAGCAGCACGAATGGAACTGGTGGCCATAATCCTAGGTGAAATAACTCAGGAACAGAAAGCCAAATACTACATGGTATCACTTGTAAGTGGGAGCTAAACAATGCGTATACATGGACATACAGAGGGAATAATAGACAGTGGAGACTACAAAAGGTGGGAGGCAGGGAGGGGGTGAGGGCTGAAAAAGTACCTATTGGGTACAGTGTTCACTACTCGGGTGACGGGTACATGAAAAGCCCAGACTTCACCACTCCACAATATATTCCCTAAGAAATCTGCACTTGCACCCCCTAAGTACGTAGAACTACAGACAAAATTTAACCGAAAACAAACAGAAAAGCACAAAATGCTTCCAAATGCCAAATGTTTTATGCTGTGCTATGGATCTGCATGGTGTGGGGAACACATTCAAAATTCAGAATTTTCATGTCTGCCTCAGCAGGTACTTTATGCTGGGCTCCTTCTTGTCTCTGACAACCCGGGATGTGTGGAGAGTTCACACACACACACACACACACACGTATAAATAATATATACATATTTATAACTACACATATACATATGTATTTTTCACATCTGTCTGCTTATCTAGCTATCCATCTCTGTATCTATCTACATCTCTCTATTTATCTATCACTATCCATCTGTTTATCCATCTATTTCTCTCTCCATCTATACATATCTATTTACCCATCTTGTATCCATCTATTGATCTATATCTATGTATCTCTCCCTATCCATCTATCCATATATCTATCCATCCATTTTTCTCTCTCCATCTATACATATCTATATCTATCTATCTATCTATCTATCTATCTATCTATCTATCTATCATCTATCTATCTCTATTATCTATGTATCCACCTATTCCTCTGTATCTATGTATCTATCATCTATCTATCTATCTATCTATCTATCTATCTATCTATCTATCTATCTATTCTTATTCATCTGTTTCTCTCTCTCTCCATCTATACATATCTATCTGTCTATCATCTATCTATCTATCATCTATTTATCTATCTAATTTGTCTATCTATGCCTATCCATCTGTTTCTCTCTCTCCATCTATACATACCTATCTATCTATCTATCTATCTATCTATCTATCTATCTATCTATCTATCTATCTATCATCTATTATCTATCATCTATCTACGTATCTCATTTATTCTTCACGGCATGGCCTTGTGTCTTTTATCTTTAATTACTTCCAGCAACACTCTGGGGTATATATAAACTAGTATCGTCCTCATTTTCAGAAGCAGAAACTGAGATGCAGAGAAATGAAGTAACTTGCCCATTTTTTCCTTTGAGTTTATCCTGTTGGAACTTTGGGACCAGATCTCTTATAAGTATATTCTCCAGAGCACCTAGCACCATGCTTGCTTATTAAACGAGTGAACACACATGTTAAATAAATAAGAGAATGTCCCAGGATGCTACTGTCTGATTTTCTTCCAGGCCTATTGCCTGGTTGGGCCCATGCATGTAATGTCAGGGTTGGATATCCTGGCTGCTACAACATATTCCATTTGAGGAATAATTTAGAAGTGTGGGCGCAAGATAAAAATATCGGTCTGGCTCCTGGTTAACGGGTGTTTCTAATTAAGCCATGATATACAGTGCTCACAGCCAAATACAGTGTGGTTCTGGTGATAACTCACCAAATAGTGTGTTGTCTTCATTGTTTCATTCCGTGACATTTCCCTGATGAGTTTATAAATCCCTGTGGAATCATGGCCTCGATCTCTTTAATGAGGCCTTTAAAAACTGGGGCAAAATTATAGCAGCAGATAAGGTTGGCTCTGCTGTAGACCTACTTCATAAAGGTTTCTCCTTCTCCTAGTGAAATAAAAACCATTTGATAGACCAAGGAGTTCAATTCCACGTGAATTGGTCAGGGCATATGATTGAATTAATTCTTCCAGCAGCAAAAGAATATTAAAAGCAGTTCTGTCTTCCCTGACCTAGTGGGAAACTAGGTAACTAGAAATGGAAATATTCCTTTGTTCTAGTAAAGAGAAGGGTAGAGGCCAGTGGCTCATGCCTGTAATCTCAGCACTTTTGGAGGCCGAGGCAGGTGGGTCACCTGAGGTGAGGTTCAAGACCAGCCTGGCCAACATGATGAAACCCTGTCTCTACTAAAAATACAAAAAATAGCTGGGCATGGTGGCAGGTGCCTGTAATTGCAGCTACTCAGGAGACTGAGGCAAGAGAATCACTTGAACCTAGGAGGTGGAGGTTGCAGTGAGCCAAGATGACACCACTGCACTCCAGCCTGGGCGACAGAGTGAGACTCCATCTCAAAAAAAAAAAAAAAATGTATTTTTTGTAGAGGTGGGGTTCCACCCTGTTACCTAAGATGGTCTCACACTCCTAAACTGCAGTGGTGTGATCACAGTTCACTGAAGCCTTTCCAGTAATTTTTCTGCACTTAAAAAAAACAGTTGAGGGCTGGCACAGTAGCTCACACCTGTTCACCCAGTATTTTGAGAGGCCAAGATGGGAGGATTGCTTCAGGTCAGGAGTTCGAGACCAGCCTAGTCAACATAACAAAACCCCATCTCTATTTAAAAACGAAAAAAAAGAGGCTGGGTGCAGTGGCTCATGCCTGTAATCCCAGCACTTTGGGAGGCCTGGGCAGGTGGATCATCTGAGGCCAAGGCAGGTAGATCATCAGCTTGGGCGACAGAGTGAGACTCTGTTTCAAAAGAAAAAACAAGGCTGGCTGCAGCGGCTCACGCCTGTAATCCATATAGTAGTGAACTTTCTTTAAAAAAATAAATCTTTGTTCCCATTTCAGATTGAGGTCAGGAGTTGGAGAGCAGCCTGACAGACAGAGTGAAACTGCATCTCTACTAAAAACACAACAACAACAAAAATAAGCTGGGCTTGCTGGCATGCATCTGTAGTCCCAGCTACTCATGAGGCTGAGGAAAAGAAAGAAAGAAGGAAGGAAGGAAAGTTGAGGTTAAATGAAGTAAATTTTTTATTTTTTTTCACTTAGTATATCATTACTATCTTCTCTTACAATTAGAAATTTATAAAGTTTTTAAAAATGCCTACACAATATTCTTTTAGGTAAATCGACGTAACTTACCAATTAATTTTTTATTGCTGAATGCTTCAGTTTCTTAAAAATTTTCCATATAGTGGGCCAGGAGTGGTGGCTCACGCCTGGGGTGCTGTAATCCCAGCACTTTGGGAGGCTGAGGCAGGTGGATCACGAGGTCAGGAGATTGAGACCATCCTGGCTAACATGGTGAAACCCCTTCTTTACTAAAAATACAAAATATTAGCTGGGTGTGGTGGTGGGCCCCCGCAGTCCCAGTTACTCAGGAGGCTGAGGCAGGATAATGCCGTGAACCTGGGAGGCAGAGCTTGCAGTGAGCTGAGATCGCGCCACTGCACTCCAGCCCGGGTGACAGAGCGAGACTTTGTTTCAAAAAAAAAAAAAAAAAAAAAAAAACCCATATGGTAGTGAACTTTAAAAAAAAATAAATAAATCTTTGTTCCCATTTCAGATTGTTTTCTTGCACTGGGATCAAGCTGAATGTATTAACAATCAAAATAGTTACTATTTTGTTGATAAGTTAAAATGCTAATTATTTTTCAGTCTTTACCACTTTTGGGTGTCAGCCACCATGCCCGGCCAAAAAATCCACTTTAAAAGCCCAATTTTTCACTTCTATTTGCTTCAGTGTGTTTCATCTGTTAAATGGAGTTAATAACAATAACACCTGTTACATCTACCTCTGATGATTGTTTTTAGATATGTGATGTAGGGCTGGACACAATGGCTCATGCCTGTAATCCCAACAATTTGGGAGGCTGAGGGGGGAGGATCGCTTGAGCCCAGGAGTAAGACCATCCTGGGCAACATAGACCACATCTCTACTAAAAATTAAAAAAAAAAATTAGCCTTTCATGGTAGCAAATGCTTGTAGTCCCAGCTAGTAGGGAGGTTGAGGCAGGAGGATCACTTGTGTGTTTGCTTTTCCAGCCAGTTGCTGTGGAAGGAGAATGCTTTCTTTATGGCCTCGTCTGTTGCTTCGTGTGCCTCTGAAGAAAACTAGTTTCCACTTGTGTAACAGACAGGCATGTAACTATTTAAAGCACAGTTCAGTCCTGAAAGGGTCTGGGAGAACCAAATGATGTACTAGGTGAAGTGGTGCATTGTGGGAATCACAAAGCAAATAGTACTCCAGAAAGACAAATATCAGAAGCTTCCCCTTTCATTTTTTTTCTTTCTTTTTTTTTTTTCAAGACAGGGTCTTGCTCTGTTGCCCAGGCTAGAGGGCAGTGCAGATCATGGCTCACTGCAGCCTTGAGCTCCTGGGCTCAAGCAATTCTCCTACCTCAGCCTCCTGAGCAGCTGGGACTGCAAGGGTGCACCACCATGCCTGGCTAATTTTTTGAATTTTTGTAGTGATGGGATCTTACTATGTTGCCCAGGCTGGTCTCGAACTCCTGGCCTCAAGCGATCCTCCCACTTCAACCTCCCAAAGTGCTGGGATTACAGGTGTGAGCCACCTCGCCTGGGCCCCCTTCTCCATATGGCTTCAAAGACATGTCCCTGGAGAGTAGCCTGCTCCCACACTGTCACTAGATGTCATGGGGTCAATAAAATCTCCTGCGATTGTGTATCTCAGACATTTCTGTGTCTTTGATCCTCACCTTGGGACCCTAAGGGAAAAGGACCTGAGTGTCAGTAACTCTGGGCCTCCTCTAAAGAGAAACGGAGATGGTGGCTCATCTAGGAAGTGGAGGAGCAGGGGGTTCCTGGTTCTCAGGCCACAGGTAATCTCTGCCCACCCAGGGCATGCCCCAGCCTGCAAGTATTGCTGTGTGGTGGGAACACCCGCTTCCCTTGTTAACAGCCTTTGAGAGGGGGTCATGGCCTTAGCTCCAGGGGTTCCTGGCCAGGGCCAAGTGCTCCTTCTGCAGAGGCCTGCACACATCTCACCCCTTTGACTTGTATTTCCGTGGATTCCCCTCCTCACCTGCCCCCCAGCCCTCCCTGACTGGCCAGCCCCTCAGTAGTCCTCCTCAGCTAGAGTGAGGAGCACGGCCTTGGGTGTGTTCTTGAAAAGAGCTGCCCGGTTCTGCTGCTGCCCCTTCTTCACCCAGTGGCCATAGATTTCGAAAGCGTGGGCATCGATGAGCCGGCACAGAAGCTGGAGGGTGTAGGGGTGAGTCTCGGATGACGATATTCCGCCTCACCGGCTTCACCCGGCAGTACTGGTAGTAGATTCGCACTGAAGCCAGCAAGGTCAGAGCGATCACCTGCAGGGCCAGGCGGAGAAGCTGTGCTGCAGCACCCCCCTGCCAGGCCCTGCCCCTCCAGCATAGGGACACTCTGGGCTCATTTGCCACGAAGCCTTTGGTGGCTTCTGCGGGGCCTCCTAGTGTCCCCCACTTCCCGCTTGGCCAGCATCCACAGGGACGGAGCCAGGGGGCTGACACCTGCCACCTCTGAAGCCATCACAGGGCGGCTGGGAGGGGAGGGGTGGGTACTCTGGAACCCCACTGGGTGTAAGGATCCCTGGGAGAGGAGAAGACTTAGAGGTTTGCTCTTGGGGAGCTGGCGGCAACTGCCACAGGGCCTGGGTTGGGACGCTTTGTACCTTCAACCTCCCCCGGGGGCTGAAGTGCCACACTTCCTCCACCACGTACTGCTGGAAGAAGGGGTGTGCCAAGGCCTCTTCCGCTGTGCAAGCTCTGGGGTTGCACCACCAGGAATCGGGATACCCGGGAGGTGAGGAGAGGGGAACGGAGAACGTCAAGGCAGGTCCCCTCCAGCATGTCAGGAGAGGCGGAGCCTCCCCGGGCAGGGGAGCCTGACATCGCAGCCCTGAATCCAGGAGCCAGGCGCCTGGCCTCTCACCAGGTCCTTCACGGTGTCCGAGTAATCATCCCACATGGGCGAGCCAAACTGGTAGTTGCTGCTGATGATCAACCTCAGCATCAGCAACTGCTTCTAGTGCCAGAAGGGTGGGGGAGCCGGCCAGCAGCGTGTACATGATGACACCAGTGCTCCACTTGGATGTTCGAGGGCCCAGGGCCACTTACCCCAGCACCAGGGGCACCGACTCAGCCCTGCCTGTTCCTCGCTCACCCGGCCCAGGCGGGTGATCCTCCTCCCCCAGTGTACTTGCATGTCCACCGCCTTCCCATAGCCCGGATGGTCCCCATTCATGGAGCACTGGACGATCTCAGGGCCAGGTGACTGGGGGTCCCGCAGACCTCTGCAGGAACAGTCATCACCAGGACAGTTCAGCAGGGCGCTCAGAAGAGGAAGTCCAGGCCAGGCACAGTGGCTCATGTCTATAATCCCAGCATTTTGGGAGGCTGAGGCAGGCAGTTCACCTGAGGCCAGTAGCTGGAGACCAGCCTGCCCAACAAGGTGAAACCCGGTATCTACTACAAATACAAAAATTAGCTGGGTGTGGTGGCACATGCCTGTAGTCCCAGCTACTCAGGTAGCTGAGGCAAGAGAATCCCTTCAACCCGGGAGGCGGAGGTTGCAGTGAGCTGAGATGGCGCCACTGTACTCCAGCCTGGGGGACAGAGCAAAAAAAAAAAAAAAAAAAGAAAGAAAAGAAAAAAAAAAAAGAGGAAGTCTAAAGAGACAATGGAGATGGAACAGAAATGGTGCTTTGGCCGGGACTCCCCCAACATCCAACTTCAGGACCCAGGGCAGGGTGGGGTACTCCCCACAGGGCCACCAGCTCACTGCCCATTGCTTCCCTGGTCACTATTAGCCATCCTGGCCTGGAACTAGGGTAATGGGAACCTGGGAGAGGACTTACCTGAAGAAACGCCTAGCCCTGCTGGACGTGGGGGCTCACACCTGTAATCCCAGCACTTTGGAAGGCTGAGGCAGGCAGATCATGAGGTCAGGAGTGTTAGACCAGCCTGACCAACATGGTGAAACCCCGTCTCTACTAAAAATACAAAAATTAGCCGGGCCTGGTGGTACGTGCCTGTAATCCCAGCTACTCAGCAGGCTGAGGCAGGAGAATCGGTTGAACCTGGAAGGCAGAGGTTGCAGTGAGTTGATTGTGCCACTGCACTCCAGCCTGGGTGACAGAGTGAGACTCCATCTCAGAAAAAAAAAATACTATTTTCAATAAAAAAAAAAAAGGTAAGAAACTGCACTGCATCTGGCAGAAAGCAGGAGGCCCCTGAGAAGGATTAGGCCCTCCATCCCAACCTTGCCAATTAAGCCTCATCCTCACTCTGGCTGGCCAAGTCAGCTTCCGACAGGATCAAGCTTACTTCCTGTGGATTAGGCCTACTTCCAGTAGGTCAGGCCTCTTTCTGGAGAGTCTCCTTATTTCTGGAAGACAGTATAGTGCTGGCTTCTGATGGATTAGGCTCACTTTTGGCATATCAGGCCCAAATCTGGCAGATCAGGACCTCTTCTCGGCTTCCCAAGTGTGAGGTAGGCCTCAGGCCATCCAGGCTTGGCTCTGTCACTTCCATGGCTACTGGGGAGGGGTAAACTTCTGAGGTTTTGGATGTCTCCCACTGTGGCCAGCAGAAGAGGTGGGGGAAAGACAAAGACTCATATTCTTGTCCAGATTGCTGGGGCAGGGGGGAAGGCCCAGCCCACTGCCCACCCCGATATTGTCTCCATTTGGCTAAAGCTGTTAGAGGAGGCAGTGGTAAGGGCTGTGACTGGGCTTTTCAGTTCTGGCTGGTACGAATATTGCTGCTGTGCTACCGTACTGTGATTGTACAGCTTCCGTGTCTACTAATGAGTACTGTCAAGTAGGAACCCTTACTATGTGTTGAACACTGTCGGAAGAGATTTAGAATTCTCATTTAATCTTCCCATCAACTTTAAGGGATGCAGATGTTGTTAAAACCATTCTACAGGTCAAGAAATAGAGACGCAGAAAAGTCAGTTACCTTACCCAAAACCTCATAACTGGTTACATGGCAGAGCTGTTCTGAGTTTTCTTTAAGCCTCTGTGGTCACACCTTACAGCTGCTGTCATGAAATGGAGCAGTCGTATTTTTTTTTTCCCAGCTGCAGAATTCCTGTCTCTCAGAAGGGAAACCAATGCCAAACCCAGACTCATCAGGAGAGAAAAAAATTTTTTTTAATATCTGAGAGCACATATAAATGGTAAAGGTACTTAGGAACCCATATTGATAGTAAAAAAAAAGTGCATATTTTGTGACCCAGTCATTCTACTAGGAATACATCCTGAGGACGTCATCAGAAATGTGAGTACACATTTGTTCACAAAGACGCACACTGGAGCATTACTATATAAATGAGAAAGTGAAAATCATCCTCAAGTCCAATGATAAAGGGCTGATTTAATTATACATGTAGTTTAAATACATATCCCTAATAGGATAATTGCTAAGACATGCTGAGTGCTTACCATGTGCCACTCATTGATTTAAGAGCTATACATGTATTAACTCATTTAACCTATGTGATCGATTATAGCGTGATTGTATAGGAATATTTATGGCTTGAGGAAATGTTTATGCTCTATCATAATGAAAAAGTGGATTACAAAACTACTTTTTAAAACTGTGTAGATCCAAAAGGTAGTAGTTAGAACTAAAACATGAAATTACTGTTTTTATTTTCTTCTTTGCCATTTGAAGAATTTTCCAGATTTTCTACACTAATAATCATTAATTACATTTTTAAAAAAAGATTTAAAAATAAAAACATGCCTGAGGGTCTGATGCCCGAGTGAGTCCAGCTAGTGCTATGGCCACAGGGAGCCAATGACCCCTGGGGCTGACCATGAGAGCTCTTGGCGAAGTGAGGAGACCCAATTGGGACCCCTCCCTACCGTGGGCCCCACCCACTGCCCTATTTGCTCAGAAGCTCTGCTGCTGTGAGGACCTGGCACCATGGTCTGCATAACCAGAGAAACATACAGTCATTCTGGCCAGCACTAAAAACAGTCACAGAGGCTGACACTTTCAGGACTAAGATCAAAGGTCTTAATCCAGCTTTCAGAGGCATTCACTGTCTAGCACCTCTTGACTTCTTGGCCCCAGTTTTCTACTCTCCAAAGCCCTTCACTTCAGAAAGGCCATTTCCTCCTAACTTTCCCTGTACCCATGATACATCCTTCTCCACATTTTCCAAACTTTCCCATCCTCTACTCCAAAAATATATTTTTTGTTATTCCAAGCATATGGATGAGGCTGACAAAACTCGTGAGCGTATTGATGGAACTGCTATAAACATCAGCGTAATAGCAATAATAATAGCTACCGTTTATTGAACACTTACCTCATCCTGTTTAAATACATTCATCCCATTTAATCTGTATAGCTCATCTGTGGGCAGATACTAGCGTCCATCTTTACAGATAAAAAATCTAAGGATCAAAGAGGTGAAGTAAATTTTCCAAGGTCCCCCCATCAATAAATGGTGGAAATAGCCAGGCGCAGTGGCTCATGCCTGTAATCCCAGCACTTAAGGATGCCAAAGCAGGTGGATCACCTGAGGTCAGGAGTTCGAGACCAGCCTGGCCAACATGGCAAAAACCCTGTCTCTGCTAAAAATACAAAAATTAGCCAGGCCTCAGGGCAGGCGCTTGTAATCCCAGCTACTCAGGAGGCTGAGGCAGGAGAATTGCTTGAACCCAGGAGGTGGAGGTTGCAGTGAGCCAAGACAGAGCCATTGCATTCCAGCCTGGGTGACAGGAGCAAAACTCCGCCTCAAAAGAAAAGAAAAAAAGTGGAAACAAACTTCAAACCCAGGTCTGTCTGTGCATCTCACAATGCACTTTCATATTCATGACCTCCCCAGATCTGTGAGGATGGCTGTGCAGGTATGATCAGCCCTCTTTCTAGCTGAGGACTCTGAGTCTGGTTGCTAGAAAATGGTAGTGGGGGAGGGAGTCTATTATAAGAATCCAGGTCTCTGGAATTCGAAGATGCAGAAGACATTCATTATGCTCAAAGGCTTATCATGGCTGCCTTAATGTGAATTCAGGCCAATCCGGGATTCAGAATTTCATCTACTCTCTTAAGTGCAATTCTGAAATTATCAGTGCCCAGGAAAGGCACTTATGGAAAACGTCACACTGTGAATGGAATGTCAGATATGTGTATATATGTGTGTGATATATGTGAATATCTAGAACAGTCTCATGAAAAAGCATCTGCCAACAAGCTGGGCATAAAGAAATTTAAGATTAAATTTAAGGAGGAATATACAGTTTTGCTTCTTTTTCTAAAAACACAAACAAGTAAAACCCACTCAGTTTTGATGAATGGGGAATAGAAGTCTCCTCATTGTAAAGGTGTGACCTTTGACCCCAATTATAGGGAACTTAAACTACATCCTTGAGGAGTCCTGTGTTCTAGAATGGATGTGATGATAAGCCAGTGAGCAGTGATTATTCATAAGTCTGAATGGCTTGTCTTCCCACGCTGCAGTTCTGGACCGTGGCTGATCTATTTCTTTCTTACAAAACACTCATGAGCCATGAATTCATTGTGTTGGACTCCCAAGGCAGGCCCAGCCCTCTGGTTCACCTCTTCTCTACATTTCTGTATGAATATATTTTGTTCATTGTTTAGACTTGGCAACTTCCTGTCAATGTCCCAGGAGAAGCATACAGCAGACCAGAAGTGGAATGAGTTTTTTGTTTTGTTTTTGTTTTTTGAGACAGAGTCTTGCTCTGTTGCCCAGGCTAAAGCAACCTCCACCTCCTAGGTTCAAGTGATTCTCCTGCCTCAGCCTCCCAAGTAGCTGGGATTACAGGAGCGCGCCACCATGCCCAGCTAATTTTTGTATTTTTAGTAGAGATGGGGTTTCACCATATTGGCCAGGTTGGTCTTGAACTCCTGACCTCAAGTGATCCACCCACCTTGGCCTCTCAAAGTGGTAGGATTACAGGCAAGAGCCACCATGCCCAGCTGGAATGAGTTTTCAGGAAACCCTCAAGCCAGGCTCTGTCTGGTTTCACTTGTCACCAGGACTGAGGTCTCAGTCCACTCTCAGTGACCCCAAGCTCAGCCAGGCCCCTGTGTCCTGCTCAAGGCTTGAGAGGGAGGAAGACTGCCAAGAGTATGGATCTAGCCCGAGGAGCTGATTGAAACAATTGCTAAAATATGTTCTTTACACACATACACCTGACTTTCTTTTCCTAGAGGGTATGGCATTCTTCTTAGAAGATGTCATTTATGAAAGAATATATGAGTATAGTTTTTGTTTTCTCTTCATACATGGAGTGCACCCATCACCTGAGCAGTGTACACTGCACCCAAAGTGTACTCTTTTACCTCTCACCCTCTTCTCACCCCTCCCCCTGAGTCCTCAAGGTTCATTGTATCATTCTTATGCCTTTACATCCTCATAGCTTAGCTCCTACTTATAGGCGAAAACATACGACATTTGGTTTTCCATTCCTGAGTTACTTCGCTTAGAATAATGGCCTCTAGTTCCATCCAAGTTGCTGCAAAAGACATTGTTTTGTTCCTTTTTATGGCCAAGTTTTATTCCATGGTATATATATTCCACATTTTCTTTATCTACTCATTGGTCGATGGGCACTTAGATTGGTTCCATATCTTTGCAATTGTGAATTGTGTTGCTATAAACAGGCATTTGCATGTGTCTTTTTCATATAATAACTTATTTCCCTTTGGATTGATACCCAGTAGTAGGAATTGCTGGATCAAATGGATTTCTACTTTTAGTTGTTTAAGGAATATCCATACTGTTTTCCACAGTGGTTGTAGTTTACATTCCCACCGGCAGTGTAAAAGTGTTTCCTTTTCGGCCGGGTGCGGTGGCTCACGCCTGTAATTCCAGCACTTTGGAAGGCCAAGGCGGGAGGATCACTTGAGGTCAGGAGTTCGAGACCAGTCTTGCCAACATGGTGAAACCCCAACTCTACTAAAAATATAAAAAATTAGCCAGGCATAGTAGTGTGCACCTGTAATCCCAGCTACTCAGGAGGCTGAAGCAGGAGAATCACTTGAACCCAGGAGGCAGAGGTTGCAGTGAGCCGAGATCTTGCCATTGCACTCCAGCCTGGGTGAGAGGGTGAGACTCTGTCCCCCCTACAAAAAAAAAAAAAAAAGTGTTCTCTTTTCACCACTAGCATGTCATTATCTACTGTTTTTTGACTTTTAAATTGTGGAGGAGTATGGCGGTATTTCATTGTGGGTTTAATTTGAATTTCCCTGGTGATTAGTGATGTTGAGCATGTTTATATATGTTTGTTGATTGTATATTTTCTTTTGAGAATTGTCTATTCATGTCCTTTGCCCACTGTTGAATGGGATTATTTGGTTTTTTTCTACTGATTTGTTTGAGTTCCTTGTAGATTCTAGATACTAGTCCTTTGTCAGATGCATAGTTGGCAAATATTTTCTCCCACTCTGTGGGTTGTCTGTTTACTCTGCTGAGTATTTCTTTTGCTCTGCAGAAGCTTTTTAGTTTAATTAGGTCCTATTTATTTATTTTTGTTGCGTTCGCTTTTGGGGTCTTAGCCATGAATCTTTTACCTAAACCAATGTCTGAAAGAGCTTTCCCTATGTTATCTTCTAGAGTTTTTATGGTTTCAGGTCTGGGTTTAAGTCTTTGATCCATCTTGAGTTGACTTTTGTATAAGGTGAGAGACGAGGATCCAGTTTCATGCTTAGCTAGCCAGTTTTCTCAGCACCATTTATTTAAGAGGGTGTCCTTGCCCCAATTTCTGTTTTGTGTGCCTTGTTGGAGATCAGTTGGCTGTTAAGTATTTGGCTTTATTTCTGCGTTCTCTATTCTGTTGCATTGGTCTATGTGCTTATTTTTATACCAATACCGTGCTGTTTTGGTAACTATAGCCTTGTAGTACAATTTGAAGTCGCGTAGTGTGATGCCTCCAGATTTATTCTTTCTGCTTAGTATTGCTTTGGCTATGTGGGCTTTTTTTTTGGTTCCATATGCATTTTAGGATTTTTCTAGTTCTGTAAACAATGGTGATGGTATTTTGATGGAACTGCATTGAATCTGTAGATTGCTTTGGGCAGTATGGTCATTTTCACAATGTTGATTCTTCCCATCATGAGCATGGAATGTGTTTCCCTTTGTTTATGTCATCTATGATTTCTTTCAGCAGTGTTTTTTAGTTTTCCTTGTAGAGATCTTACACATCCTTGGAATTGAACCATAGTTTTAAATGCAATTTTTAAGTTTGATAGTTAAGGAAATAGTGTTGTGAATTATTTTAAAGTAATGACTCTTTTCCAAAATAATTAGCACCTAAAATTTTGGTAACAGTTTTATTGAGATATCATACACTTTACAATTCATCAATTTTAAGTGTGCAATTCAATGGTTTTAGTATAGTTACAGAATTGTGTGACCATCACCACAATCGATTTTAGTACATTTTTATAACCCCCCAAAGAAATTTTGTATACCTTCTTTAGCTATCACTCCCCAATCTCTTCACCCCACCTCCCAGTCCTAGGCAACCACTAATCTTCTTTCCATCTTCATAGATTTGTCTATTCTGAACATTTCCTATAAAAGGAATCATAGAATATGTGGTCTTTTGTGCCTGGCTTCTTTCATTTAGCATAATGCTTTTAAGTTTCATCCATGTTGTGGCATGTATTAGTGCTTCATTCCTTTTTTTT
Source organism: Piliocolobus tephrosceles (assembly GCF_002776525.5). NCBI lineage: Eukaryota > Metazoa > Chordata > Mammalia > Primates > Cercopithecidae > Piliocolobus > Piliocolobus tephrosceles. Next base: position 530,048 of record NW_022335051.1, read on the forward strand.
TTGAGACGGAGTCTCGCTCTGTCACCCAGGCTGGAGTGCAGGGGCCGGATCTCAGCTCACTGCAAGCTCCATCTCCTGGGTTCACGCCATTCTCCTGCCTCAGCCTCCTGAGTAGCTGGGACTACAGGCGCCCACCACCTCGCCTGGCTAGTTTTTTGTATTTTTTTAGTAGAGACAGGGTTTCACCGTGTTAGCCAGGATGGTCTCGATCTCCTGACCTCGTGATCCGCCCGTCTCGGCCTCTCAAAGTGCTAGGATTACAGGCTTGAGCCACCGCGCCCAGCCACTTCCTTCCTTTTTATGACAAATAAGCTGCCATTGTATTGACATACTACATTTTGTTTAGCCATCAGTTGATGGACACTAGGTTCTTTCCACCTTTAGGCTATTATGAATAATGCAGATATAAACATTCACGGGCAAGTTTATGTGTAAACATGCTTTCAGTTCTCTTGGGTAGACACCTAGGAATGTGTTAAAATAGTTAATCGGGAGGCTATTAGGCTGAGACAACTCCGTCACTTTGGATTCCTGTGTAAGGAAACCCAAACCCAATTCAATGTAAACAGTAAGTGAAACTAAAGCTTAACCTATCAGAAGCCACCAACTAACCTCTAACTAAAAACTTTCCACCATAGCTAGTCAAATATTTTCTTTGTCTTGCTTCCACAAACACGTTAGAAAAAGTTTTCTATTGCCTGCCTGCACTGAACTGCTTTTGGTCTGGTACTGCTGAATTCATGAATCACTGAATGCTCGAATAAACTCATCAAAATTTTGATGTGCCTCAGTTTATTTTTAATTAATTAATTAATTAAGATAGGGTTTCACTCAGTCACCCAAGATGGAGTGCAGTGGCATGATCTCAGCTCACTGCAGCCTCTACCTCCCAGGCTTAAGCAATCCTCCCACCTCAGCCTCCCGAGTATCAGACCACAGGTGCATGCCACCGTGCCCAGTTAATTTTTGTATTTTTGTGGAGACAGGATTTTGCCATGTCACGCAGACTGGTCTCAAACTCCTGAGCTCAAGCAATCCTCCTGCCTTAGCCTCCTAAATGCTGGGATTACAGGAATGAGCCACTGCGCCCCGGCCCTCAGTTTATTTTTAACAAGTGGAATTGCTAGGTCAAATGATAACCCTGCGTTTTTCTTTTGAAGGAACTGCCAGACTGTTTTCCAAAGTAGATCCACCATTCTACATTCCCATCAGCAGTGTGTGGAACTTCTGCTTCCTCCACATTCTCACTAACACTTATCTGCTTTTTTGATGAAAGCCATCTTAGTGGATGAAATAGTTTGGCTGTGTCCCCACTCACATCTCATATTGAATTCTCAAGTGTTGTGGGAGGAACCTGGTGGGAAGTAATTGAATCATGGGGGCAGGTCTTTCCCATGCTGGCTGTTCTTTTTATTATTATTATTAATTAATTAATTATTATTATTATTATACTTTAAGTTCTAGGGTACATGTGCATAACGTGCAGGTTTGTTACATATGTATAC
>NW_022335051.1:536552-551813 GCF_002776525.5 Piliocolobus tephrosceles
CAGGCCTGGTGGTGACAAAATCTCTAAGCATTTGCTTATCTGTAAAGGATTTTATTTCTCCTTCACTGATGAAACTTAGTTTGGCTGGATATGAAAATCTGGGTTTAAAATTCTTTTCTTTAAGAACGTTGAATATTGGCCCCCACTCTCTTCTGGCTTGTAGAGTTTCTGCTGAGAGATCTGCTATTAATCTGATGGGCTTCCATTTGTGGGTAACCTGACCTTTCTCTCTGGCTGCCCTTAAGATTTTTTCCTTCATTTCAACTTTGGTGAATCTGGCAATTATGTGTCTTGGAGTTGCTCTTCTCGAGGAGTATCCTTGTGATGTTCTCTGTATTTCCTGAATTTGAATGTTGTCCTGCCCTACTAGGTTGGGGACGTTCTCCTGGATGATATCCTGAAGAGTGTTTTCCAACTTGGTTCCATTTTCCCCCCTCACTTTCAGGCACCCCAATCAGATGTAGATTTGGTCTTTTTACATAATCCCATACTTCTTGCAGGCTTTGTTCATTTCTTTTTCTTCTTTTTTCTTTTTGTTTCTCTTCTTGCTTCATTTCATTCATTTTACCTCAATCGCTGATACTCTTTCTTCCAGTTGATCGAGTTGGTTACTGAAGCTTGTGGATTTGTCACGTATTTCTCGTGTCATTCTTTTCATCTCTGTCATTTCATTTATGACCTTTTCTGCATTAATTATTCTAGCTATCAATTCTTCTACTCTTTTTTCAAGACTTTTAGTTTCTTCACGCTGGGTATGTAATTCCTCCTTTAGCTCTGAGTAGTTTGATGGACTGAAGCCTTCTTCTCTCATCTCATCAAAGTCATTCTCTGACCAGCTTTGATCCGTTGCTGGCGATGAGCTGTGCTCCTTTGCAGGGGGTGATGCACTCTTATTTTTTGAATTTCCAGCTTTTCTGCCCTGCTTCTTCCCCATCTTTGTGGTTTTATCTGCCTCTGGTCTTTGATGATGGTGACGTACTAATGGGGTTTTGGTATAGGTGCTCTTCCTGTTTGATAGTTTTCCTATCAAATTAGGAAACTATCAAACTATTACTATTAGAAGTAATAGTCAGGACCCTCAGCTGTAGGTCTGTTGGAGATTGCTTGAGGTCCACTCCAGACCCTGTTTGCCTGGGTATCAGCAGCAGACTTTGCAGAAGATAGAATATTGCTGAACAGCGAATGTACCTGTCTGATTCTTACTTTGGAAGCTTCCTCACAGGGGTGTACTCCACCCTGTGAGGTGTGGGGTGTCAGACTGCCCCTAATGGGGGATGTCTCCCAGTTAAGCTACTCAGGGGTCAGGGACCCACTTGAGCAGGCAGTCTGTCCCTTCTCAGATCTCAACCTCCATGTTGGGAGATCCACTGCTCTCTTCAATGTTGTCAGACAGAGTTGTTCGCGTCTGCACAGGTCTCTGCTGCCTCCCCTGTTGTTGTTTAGCTGTGCCCTGTCCCCAGAGGTGGAGTGTACAGAGACAGGCAGGTTTCCTTGAGCTGCTGTGAGCTCCACCCAGTTCGAGCTTCCCAGGGGCTTTGTTTACCTACTTAAGCCTGAGCAATGGTGGGCGCCCTTCCCCCAGCCTCGCTGCTTCCTTGCAGTTAGATTGCAGACTGCTGTGCTAGCAATGAGGGAGGGTCCGTCGTCGTGGGACCCTCCCGGCCAGGTGTGGGTATAATTTCCTGGTGTGCCCGTTTGCTTAAAGCGCAGTATTGGGGTGGGAGTTACCCGATTTTCCAGGTGTTGTGTGTCTCTGTTCGCTTGGCTAGGAAAAGGGATTCCCTTGCCCCTTGCTTCCCAGGTGAGGCAATGCCTCTCCCTGCTTCAGATCTTGCTGGTTGGGCTGCAGCAGCTGACCAGCACCGATTGTCTGGCACTCCCCAGTGAGATGACCCCAGTACCTCAGTTGAAAATGTAGAAATCACTGGTCTTCTGTGTCAGTCGCTTTTTCAGCATATTCTTAAGAGCATTCCTAAATGTCCTTTCTTAGGTTTCACGGAAACAGTGAATTCAGCTGCTCAATCCAAAGAATGATTTGACTCTATGAGGTGAATACACACATCACAAAGCAGTTGGTCCAAAAGCTGCTCTCTAGTTTTTATCTGAAGACATCTCCTTTTTCACCACATGCCTGAATGGTCTCCCGAATGTCCCTTTGTGAATCCGTCCATGACGCAGTTTCAAAACTGCGTAATAGAAGGAAAGTTTTACCTATGTGAGATGGCTGGACATATCTATCACAAAGCAGTTTCACAGAAAACTTCTTTCCAGTTTTTGTCTGAGGATATTTCCTTTTTCACCATAGCCATCCATATACTCCCGAATGTCCCCTCCTAGCTTTTTCACCAAATGGGATTCCCCAATCCTATACAAGAAGAAAAGTATAACTCTGTGAGTGGAATGCACACTTCACAAAGCAGCTCCTCAGAAATCTTGTCTCCAGTATCTATCTGAAGATATTTCCGCTTTCACCATAAGCCTCAAAGCCCTCCCGAGTATCCCTTAGCTGACTAACCTAAAAGAGTGTGAGAATACTGCTCAATTAAAACAGAAGCTTAACTCTGCGAGTGGACTTCACGTGACTAGAGCAGTTTCACAGAGGGTTTCCTTCTCTTTTTTATGGGACGGCATTTCTTTGTCAGCATATTCTTAAGAGCATTCCCAAATGTTCTTTCTCAGGTTCTACAAAAACAGCGATATCAAACTGCTCAATCCAAAGAATGATTGAAATGTATGAGATGAATACACAGATCACAAAGCAGTTGCTCCCTAAGCTTCTCTCCAGTTTTCATCGGAAGGCGTTTCCTTTCTCACCACAAGCCCAGGAGAACCACTTAATATCCCATCACAGACTTTTCAAAGATGGAGTTTCCAAACTGGGCAACATAGTGTAAGCTTTAACTCTCTGAAATGAATGCACGCGTTTGAGAGCAGTTTCTTGGAATGTTTCTTTATCAATTTTATTTCAGGATATTTCACTTTTCACCATGGTCTTCAATGCGCTGCAAAATATCACTTTTTCAGTTTTACAGGAACAGTGTTCAAACACTGCCTTATGAGAAAAGAGGCATAACTCCCTGAGTGGAATGCACATATCACATAGCAGTTTCTCAGAAAGCTTCTCTCCACTTTTTATCTGAAGATATTTCCTATTTCCCCACAGTCCTGAATGTGCTCCCGAATGTCCCTTTGCGAAACCGTCCATGACGCAGTTTCAAAACTGCCTAATAGAAAGAAAGTTTTATCTATGTGAGATGAATAAACATATCTATCACAAAGCAGTTTCACAGAAAGCTTCTTTCCAGTTTTTGTCTGAGGATATTTCCTTTTTCACCCTAGCAGTCCCTATATTCCCAAATGTCCCCTGGTCACTTTATCTCCAAACGGGATTCCCCAATACTCTATGAGAAGAAAAGTATACCTCTGTGAGTGGAATGCACACATCACAAAGCAGCTTCTCAGAAATCTGCTCTCCAGAATGTATCTGAAGATATTTTCGTTTTCACCGTATGCCTCAACGCACTCCCGAGTATCACTTAGATGACTCACCTAAAACAGTGTTAGAATACTTCTCAGTTAAAACAGAAGCTTAACTGCGAGGGTGGACTTCTCGTGACCTAGAGCAGTTTCACGGAAAGTTTCCTTCTGGTTTTTATCAGAGGGTATTTTTTCTCAGCATATTCTTAAGAGCGTTCCCAAAATTACTTTCTCAGGTTCCACAGAAACAGTGATTTCACACTGCTAAATCCAAAGAATGGTTTAACTCTATGCGATGAATACAGACATTAGAAAGCAGTTGTTCCAAAAGCTTCTCTCCAGTATTCATCAGAAGACGTTTCCTTTCTCACCACAAGCCTCCAGGTGCCACTTAATATCCCACCACATATTCCTCAAAGACAGAGTTTCCAAACTGGGCAATGTAGTGTAAACTTTCACTCTCTGTAATGAAGGCAGATGTCAAAGAGTAGTTTCTTGGAACGCTTCTTTCTGCGTTTTATTTCCGGATATTTCACTTTTTGCCATAGTCTTCAATGCGCTGCACAATATCCCTTTTTCAGGTTTACAGGAACAGTATTCAAACACTGCCCTATGAGAAAAGAGGTATAACCCACTGAGTGGAATGCACACATCACAAAGCAGTTTCTCAGAAAGCTTATCTTCAGTTTTTATCTGAAGATATCTCCTATTTCCCCACCGGCCTGAATGTGTTTCCAAATGTCTCTTCGCAAAACCGTCTGACGTAGTTTCAAAACTGCGTAATAGAATGAAAGTTTTATCTATGTGAAATGAATGGACATATCTATCAAAAAGGAGTTTCACAGAAATCTTTTTTCCAGTTTTTGTCTGAGGATATTTCCTTTATCACCATAGCCGTCCATATAATCCCCAATGTCCCCTGGTAGCTTATTCTCCAAACAGGATTCCCGAATCCTCTATGAGAAGAAAAGTATAACTCTGTGAGTGGAATGCACACGTCACAAATCAGCTCCTCGGAAATCTACTCTCCAGTATCTATCTGAAGATATTTCCATTTTCACCGTAAGCCTCAAAGCCCTCCTGAGTATTCCTAAGCTGACTAAACAAAAACCTTGTTAGAATACTGCTCAATGAAAACAGAATCTTAAATGTGCGAGTGCACTTCACGTGACCTAGAGCAGTTTCACAGAAAGTTTCCTTCTAGTTTTCATTGGAGGGTATTTCTTTTTAGCCTATTCTTAAGCGTGTTCCCAAATGTCGTTTTTCAGTTTCCGCAGAAGCAGTGATTTCAAACTGCTCAATCCAAAGATTGATTTAACTCTATGAGATGAATACACACATCACAAAGCAGTTGCTACGAAAACTTCTCTCCAGTTTTCATCAAAAGACGTTTCCTTTCTCAGCACAAGCCCAAGGGCGACACTTAATATCCCTCCACAGATTTCTCAAAGACAGAGTTTCCAAACTTGGCCATGTAGTGTAAACTTTAACTTTCTGAAATGAATGCACACGTCAGAGAGCAGTTTCTTGGAATGCTATTTTCTGGGTTTGATTGCAGGATATTTCATTTTTCACCATAGTCTTCAATGCACTGGAAAATATCACTTTTTCATTTTTACAGGAACACTGTTAAAACACTGTCTTATGAGTAAAAAGGTATAACTCCCTCAGTGGAATTCACACATCACAAAGCAGTTTCTCAGAAAGCTTCTCTCCAGTTTTAATCTGAAGATAACCCCTTTTTCAACATACGTCTTAATGTGCTCCCGAATGTTCCTTCACGAATCCGTCCATGACGCTGTTTCAAAACTGCATAACAGAAAGAAAGTTTTATCTATGTGAGATGTATGGACATATCTATCACAAAGCAGTTTCACAGAAAGCTTCTTTAAAGATTTTGCCTCAGGATATTGCCTTTTTCACCATAGCCAGCCATATACTCGCGAATGTCCCCTAGTAGTTTTTTCTCCAAGCGGGATTCCCCAATCCTCTATGAGAAGAAAAGCATAACTCTGTGAGTGGAATGCATACGTCAAAAAGCAGCTCCTCGGAAATCTTCTCTCCAGTACCTATCTGAAGATATTTCCGCTTTCTCCCTAAGCCTCAAAGTGCTCCAAAGTGTCCCTGAGCTGACTAACTTAAAGAGTGTTAGAAAACTCCTCAATGAAAGCAGAAGCTTAACTGTGCAAGTGGATATCACGTGACCTAGAGCAGTTTCACAAAAAGTTTCCTTCTGTTTTTTTATCGGAGCGTATTTCTTTTTCAGCATATTCTTAAGAGTGTTCCCAAATGTCCTTTCCCAGATTCCACAGAAACATTGATTTCCAACTGCTCAATCCAAAGAATGATTTAACTCTATGAGATGAATACACACATCACAAAGCTGTTGCTCTGAAAGCTTCTCTCCAGTTTTCATTGGAAGTCGCTTCCTTTCTCACCACAAGCCCACAGACGCCATTGAATATCCCTTCACTAATTCCTCAAGGACAGAGTTTCTGAACTGGGCGATGTAGTGTAAGCTTTAACTCTCTGAAATGAATGCACATGTCAGAGAGCAGTTTCTTGGAATGCTTCTTTCTGGGTTTTATTTCAGGATATTTCACTTTTCATCACAGTCTTCAATGTGCTGCAAAATGTTGCTTTTTCAGTTTTACAAGAACAGTGTTCAAACACTCCCTTACAAGAAAAGAGATATAACTCCCTGAGTGGAAGGCACACATCACAAAGAAGTTTCTCAGAAATCTTCTCTCCAGTTTTTATCTGAAGATATCTCCTTTTTCACCATACTCCTGAATGTTCTCCTGAATGTCCCTTCGTGAATCCGTCCATGACAGAGTTTCAAAACTGAGTAATAGAGAGAAAGTTTTATCTATGTGAGATGAGTGGACATATCTATCACAAAGCAGTTTCACAGAAAGCTTCTTTCCAGTTTTTGTCTGAGGAGATTTCCTTTTTCACCATAGCCATCCATACAATCCCTAATGTTACCTGGTAGCTTTTTCTCCAAAAGCTATTCCCCAATCCTCTATGAGAAGGAAAGTATAATTATGTGAATCTAATGCACACGTCATAAAGCAGCTCCTCGGAAATTTTCTCTCCAGTATCTATCTGAAGATATTTCAGTTATCACCGTAAGCCTCAAAGCGCTCCTGAGTATCACTTAGCTTACTAACCTAAAACAGTGTTAGAATACTGCTCAATGAAAACAGGAGCTTAACTGTGCAAGTGCACTTCACGTGACATAGAGCAGTTTCATAAAATGTTTCCTTCTGGTTTTTATCGGAGGGTATTTCTTTTTCAGCATATTCTTAAGAGCGTTCCCAAATGTCCTTCCTCACGTTCCAGAGAAACTGTGATTTCAAACTGCTCAATCCAAATAATAATTTAACTCCCTGAGATGAATACACACATCACAAAGCAGTTGCTCCGAAAGTTTCTCTCCAGGATTCATTTCAAGACGTTTCCTTTCTCACCAGAATCCTCTGGGTCACACTTAATATCCCTTCACAGATTCCTTAAAGACAAAGTTTCCAAATTGAGCAACGTAGTGTAAGCGTTATCTCTCTGAAACAAATGCACACGTTAGGGAGCAGTTTCTTGGAACGCTTCTTTCTGGGTTTTATTTCAGGATATTTCACTTTTCGCCGTAGACCTCAACATGCTGCAAAATATCACTTTTTCAGTTTTACAGGAACAGTGTTCAAATACTGCCTTATGAGAAAAGAGGTATAACTCCCTGAGTGAAATGCACATATCACAAAGCATTTTCCCAGAAAGCTTGTCTCCAGTTTTTATCTGAAGATATCTCCTATTTCCCAACAGATATGAATGTGCTCCCGAATGTTAATTTGTGAATCCGTCCATGACGCAGTTTCAAAACTGTGTAATAGAAAGAATGTTTTTCCTATGTGAGATGAATAGACATATCTATCACAAAACAGTTTCACAGAAAGTTTCTTTCCAGCTTTTGTCTGAGGATATTTCCTTTTTCACCATAGCCATCCATATACTCCCGAATGTGCCCTGGTAGCTTTTCCTCCAAATGGTATTCCACAATCCTCTATGAGAGGAAAACTATAACTCTGTGAGTGGAACGCACATGTCACAAAGCAGCTCCTCGGAAATCTTGTCTCCAGTAATTATCTGAATATATTTCCATTTTCACCATAAACCTCAAAGCGCTCCTGAGTATTCCTTAGCTGACTAACCCAAAACAGTGTTAGAATACTGCTCAATAAAAAGAGACATTTAACTGTGCGAGGGGACTTCATGTGTCCTAGAGCACTTTCAGAGATCGTTTGCTTCTGTTTTTTATCAGAGGGTATTTCTTTTTCAGCATATTCTTAAGAGCATTCCAGATTGCCTTTCTCAGTTTCCTCAGAAATTGTGATTTCAAAAAGCTCAATTCAAAGAATGATTTAACTCAAATAGATGAATACACACGTCACAAAGTAGTTGCTCCGAAAGCTTCTCTCCAGTTTTCAACAGAAGACGTTTCCTTTCTCACCACAAGCCTCTGGGCACCACTTAATATCTTTTCACAGATTCCCTAAAGACAGAGTTTCCATACTGGGCAACGTAGTCTAAGCTTTAACTCTCTGAAATGAATACACATGTCATAGAGATGTTTCTTGGAACGCTTCTCTCTGGGTTTCATTTCAGGATATTTCAATTTTCACCATAGTCTTCAAAGTGCTGCAAAGTATAACTCTTTCAGTTTTATTGGAACAGTGTTCAAACACTGACTTATGAGAAAAGAGGCATAACTCCTTGAATGGAATGCACACATCACAAAGCTGTTTCTCAGAAAGCTTCTCTCCACTTTTTATCTGAAGATATCTCCTATTTCCCCACAGGTCTGATTGTGTTCCCGAATGTCCTTCGTGAATCCGTCCATGATGCACTTTCAAAACTGCATAATGGAAAGAAAGTTTTATCTATGTGAGATGAATAGATGAATAGACATATCTATCCCAAAGGAGTTTCACAGAAAGCTTCTTTCTAGTTTTTGTCTGAGGATATTTCCTTTTTCACCATAGCCATCCATATTCTCCTGAATGTCCCCTGGTAGCTTTTTCTTCAAGCTGGATTCCCCAATCCTCTATGAGAAGAAAAGTATAACTCTGTGAGTGGAGTATATACATCACAAAGCAGCTCCTCAGAAATCTTCTCTTCAGTATCTATCTGAAGATATTTCTGTTTTCACCGTAAGCCTCAAAGCGCTCCCGAGTATCCCATAGCTGACTAACCTAAAACTGTGTTAGGATACTGCTCAATGAAAACAGAAGCTTAACTGTGTGAGTGGACTTCACATGACCTAGAGCAGTTTCACACAATGTTTCCTTCTGTTTTTTATCAGAGGGTGTTTCTTTTTCAGCATATTCTGTTTTTTTTTTTGTTGTTGTTTGTTTTTTGTTTTTTTGAGATGGAGTCTTGCTCATCACCCAGGCTGGAGTGCAGTGGCGTGATCTCAGCTCACTGCAAGCTCCACCTCCCAGGTTCACACCATTCTCCTGTCTCAGTCTCCCGAGTAGCTGGGACTACAGGCGCCTGCAAATGCGCCTGGCTAATTTTTTGTATTTTTAGCAGAGACAGGGTTTCACCGTCTTAGCCAGAATGGTCTCAATGTCCTAACCTTGTGATCCACCCGCCTCGGCCTCCCAAAGTGCTGGGATTACAGGCATGAGCCACCGCGCCCGGCCCTTTTTCAGCATATTCTTAAGAGCGTTCCCAAATGTTCTTTCTCAGATTCCACAGATACAGTGATTTCAAACTGCTCAATCCAAAGAATGATTTAACTCTAAGAGATGAATAAACACATCACAATGCATTTGCTCCAAAAGCTTCTCTCCAGTTTTCATTGGAAGATGTCTCCTTTCTCACCACAAGCCTCCACGTGCCACTTAATATCCCTTCACAGATTCCTCAAAGACAGAGTTTGCAAATTCGACAACCTAGTGTAAGCTTTACCTCTCTGAAATGAAAGCACACGTCAGAGAGCAGTTTCTTAGAACACTTCTTTCTGGGTTTTATTTCAGGATATTTCACTTTTTGCCATAGTCTTCAATACACTGCAAAATATCACTTTTTCAGTTTTGCAGAAACAGTGTTCAAACACTGCCTTATTAGAAAAGAGATATAACTCCCTGAGTGGAATGCCCACATCACAAAGCAGTTTCTCAAAAGCTTCTCTCCAGTTTTTATCTGAAGACATTTCCTATTTCTCGACGGGCTTGAAAGTGCCCCAGAACGTCCCTTCGTGAATCGGTCCATGACGCAGTTTCAAATCTGCATAATAGAAAGAAAATTTTATCTATTTGAGATGAATAAACATATCTACCCCAAAGCAGTTTCACAGAAAGCTTCTTTCGAGTTTTTGTCTGAGGATATTTCCTTTTTCACCATAGCTGTCCATATACTCCCAAATGTCCCTTGGTCACTTTTTCTTCAAACGGGATTCCCCAATCCTCTATGAGAAGAAAAGTATAACTCTGTGACTGGAATGCACACGTCACAAAGCAGAACCTCGGAAATATTCTCTCCAGTTTTTATCTGAAGACATTTCCTTTTTCACTGTGAGCATCAAAGCGCTCCTGAATATCACTTCACAGACTAAACAAAAACAGTTTTAGAATACTGCCCAATGAAAAGAGAAGCTTAACTGTGCGAGTGGATTTCACCTGTCCAAGACCAGTTTCACAGAAAGTTTCCTTCTGGTTTCTATTGGAGGATATTTCTTTATTAGCATATTCTTAAGAACGTTCCCAAATGTCCTTTCTCAGGTTTCACAGAAACAGTGATTTCAAACTGCTCAATCCAAAGAACGATTTAACTCTGAGATGAATACGCACATCACAAAGCAGTTGCTCCGAAAGCTTCTCCCCAATTTTCATCAGAAGACGTTTCCTTTGGCACCACAAGCCTCTGGGCACCACTCAATATCCTTTCACAGATTCCTTAAAGACAGAGTTTCCAAAATGGGCAACGTGGTGTAAACTTTAACTCTCTGAAATCAATTCACACGTCAGAGAGCAGATTTTTGAAATGCTTCTTTCTAAGTTTTATTTCAGGGCATTTCACTTTTCACCATAGTCCTCAATGCGCTGCAAAGTATCACTTTTTCAGTTTTACCAGAACAGTGTTCAAATGCTTCCTTATGAGAAATGACGTATAACTTCCTGAAGAATGCACACATCAAAAAGCAGTTTCTCAGAAAGCTTCTCTCCAGTATTTATCTGAAGATAACTCCTATTTCCCCACAGGCCTGAATGTGCTCCCGAATATCCCTTCGTTAATCTGTCCATGATGCAGTTTGAAAACTGCATAATAGAAGGAAAATTTTATCTATGTGAGATGAATAGAGGTGTCTATCAGAAAGCAGTTTCACAGAAAGCTTCTTTCCATTTTTTGTCTGAGGATAGTGCCTTTTTCACCGTAGCCATCCATATACTCGCGAATGTCCCCTGGTAGCTTTTTCTCCAAACGGGATTCCCCAAACCTCTATGAGAATAAAAGTACAACTCTGTGAGTGGAATGCACACCTCATGAAGCAGCTCCTCGAAAATCTTCTCTCCAGTATCTATCTGAAGATATTTCCGTTTTCACCCTAAGCCTCAAAGCGCTCCTGAGTATCCCTTAGCTGTCAAACCTAAAACAGTGTTAAAATACTGCTCAATGAAAACAGAAGCATAACTGTGTGAGTGGAATTCACGTGAGCTAGACCAGTTTCACAGAAAGTTTCGTTCTGGTTTTTTTTGGGAGGGTATTACTTTTTCAGCATATTTTTAAGAGTGTTCCAAATATCTCTCTCAGGTTCCACAGAAACAGTGATTCCAAACTGCTAAATCCAAAGAATGATTTAACTCTATGAGAGGAATACAGACATCCCAAAGCAGTTGCTTCTTTCCAGTTTTCATCGGAAGATGTTTCCTTTCTCACCACAAGCCTCCATGCACCACTTAATATCCCTTCACAGATTCCTCAAAGACAGAGTTTATAAACTGAGCAATGCCATGCAATCTTTAACTCTCTGAAATGAATGCACACGTCAGGGGGCAGTTTCTTGGAATGCTCCTTTCTGGGTTTTATTTCAGGGTATTTCACTTTTTGCATTAGTCTTCGATACGGTGCAAAATATCACTTTTCCGGTTTACAGGAACAGTGTTCAAACACTGCCTTATGGGAAAAGAGGTATAACTTCCTCAGTGGAATGCACACACCACAAAGCAGTTCCTCAGAAAGCTTCTCTCAAGATTTTATCTCAAGTTATCTCCTATTTCCTCACAGACCTGAATGTGCTCTCAAATGCCCCTCAACAAATCCGTCCATGATGCAGTTTCAAAACTGTGTAATAGAAAGAACATTTTATCTATGTGAGATTAATAGACATATCTGTCCCAAAGGAGTTTCACAGAAAACTTCTTTCCAGTTTTTGTCTGAGGATATTTCCTTTTTCACCATAGCCGTCCATATACTCTCAAATGTTCCCAGGTATCTTTTTCTCCAAACGGAATTCTCCAATCCTCTATGAGAAGAAAAGTATAACTCTGTGAGTGGAATGCACATGTCACAAAGCTGCTCCTCGGAAATCTTCTCTCCAGTATCTATCTGAGGATACTTCCGTTTTCACCATAAGCCTCAAAGAGCTCCCTAGTATCCCTTAGCTGACAAAGCTAAAAGAGTGTTAGAATACTGTTCATTGAAAACAGAAGCTTAACAGTGTGAATGGACTCACATAACCTAGAGCAGTTTCACAGAACGTTTCCTTCTCCTTTTATAGGAGGGAATTTCTTTTTCAACATATTCTTAAGAACGTTCCCAAATGTTCTTTCTCAGGTTCCACAGAAACAGTGATATCAAACTGCTGAATCCAAAGAATTATTTAACTTTACGAAATGATTACACACATCATGAAGCAGTTGCTCTGGAAACTTCTCTCCAGTTTTCATTGGAAGATATTTTATTTCTCACCACATGCCCAGGGGAAATACTTAATATCTTCACAGATTCCTCAAAGACAGAGCTTCCAAACTGGACAACGTAGAGTAACCTTTAAGTCTGTGAAATGAATGCACACGTCAGAGAGTAGTTTCTTGGAACGCCTTTTTCCTGGTTTTATTTCAGGATATTTCACATTTCAGCATTGTCTTCAACTGGCTGCAAAATATCATATTTTCAGTTTTACAATAACAATGTTTAAACACTGCCTTATGAGAAAAGACGTATAAATCCCTTTGTGGAATGCACACATTACAAAGCAGTTTCTCAGAAAGCTTCTCTGCAGCTTTTATCTGAAAACATCTCCTTTTTCGCCGTACGCCTGAATGTGCTCCCGAATATCACTTCGCGAATCCATCCATGATGCTGTTTCAAAACTACGTAATAGAAAAAAGATTTATCTATATGAGATGAATAGACATATCTACCACAAAGCAGTTTCACAGAAAGCTTCTTTTGAGTATTTCTCTGAGGATATTTCCTTTACAACATAGCCATCCCCATATACTCGCGAATGTCCCCGGTTGCTTTTTCTCCAAACGGGATTCCCGAATCCTCTATGAGAAGAAAAGTATAACTCTGTGACTAGAATGCACACGTCACAAAGCAGTTTCTCAGAAAGCTTCTCTCCAGTTTTTATCTAAAAATATCTGCTTTTTCACCATACGCCTGAACGTGCTTCCGAATGTCCCTTTGCGAATCCGTCCATGATGCAGTTTCAAAGCAGCGTAACAGATAGAAAGTTCTATCTACATGAGAGGAATAGACATATCTATCACAAATCAGTTTCACAGAAAGCTTCTTTCCAGTTTTTGTCTGAGGATATTTCCTTTTTCATCATAACCGTCCACACACTACCGAATGTCCCCTGGTAGCTTTTTCTTCAAAAGAGATTCCCCAATCATCTACGAGAAGAGTGGAATGCACACGTCACACAGCAGATGCTTGGAAATCTTCTCGCCATTATCTATCTGAAGATATTTCCATTTTCACCATAAGCCTCAAAGTGCTCCTGAGTATCCCTGAGCTGACAAACCAAAAACAGTGTTAGAATACTACTCAATGAAAACAGAAACTTAACTGTGTGAGTGCACTTCACGTGACCTAGAGCAGTTTCACAGAAAGTTTCCTTCTGGTTTTCATCAGAGGGTATTTCTTTTTCAGCCTATTCTTAAGCGTGTTCCCAAATGTCCTTTCTCACGTTCCGCAGAAACAGTGATTTCAAACTGCTCAATCCAAAGAATGATTTGACTCTATGAGTTGAATACACACATTACAAAGCAGTTGCTGCAAAAACTACTACCCAGTTTTCATCGGAAGATGTTTCCTTTCTCACAGCAAGCCTCCGGGCGCCTCTTAATATCCCTTTGCAGATTCCTCAAAGACATCGTTTTCAAACAGAGCAACGCAGTGTAAGCTTTAACTCTCTAAAATGAATGCACACATCACAGAGCAGTTTCTTGGAACGCCTTTTTCTGTGTTTAATTTCAGGACATTTCACTTTTCGCTGTAGTCTTCAATGCGCTGCAAAATATCACTTTTTCAGTTTTACAGGAACAGTGTTCAAACACTATCTTATGAGAAGAGAGGTATAACTCCCTGAGTGGAATGCACACATCACAAAGCAGTTTCTCAGAAAGCTTCTCTCCAGTTTTCATCTAAATTTATCTCCTATTTCCCTGCAGGCCTAAATGTGCTCCAAATGTCCCTTCACGAATTCGTCCATGATGCAGTTTCAAATCTTCGTAAGAAAAGGAAAGCTTTATCTATGTGAGATGAGTAGACATATCTATCCCAAAGCAGTTTCACAGAAAGCTTCTTTCCAGTTTTTGCCTGAGGATACTTCCTTTTTCACCATAGCCATCCATATTCTTCTGAATGTCACCTTTTAGCTTATTCTCCAAACGCGATTCCCCAATCCTCTATAAGAAGAAAAGTATAATTCTGTGAATGGAATGCACATGTCACAAAGCAGCTCCTCGGAAACATTCTCTCCAGTATTTATCTGAAGATATTTCCGTTTTCACTGTAAGCCTCAAAGCGCTCCCGAGTATCCCTTAGCTGATTAACCTAAAACAGTGTTAGAATAGTACTAAATGAAAACAGAAGCTTGACTGTGCGGGTGGATTTCACGTGACCTAGAGTAATTTCACAGAAAGTTTCCTTCTGGTTTTTATCGGTGGGCATTTCTTTTTTTTTTTTTTTTATTATACTTTCAGTTCTAGGGTACATGTGCATAACGTGCAGGTTTGTTACATATGTATATATGTGTCATGTTGGTGTGCTGCACCCATCAACTCATCAGCACCCATCAATTCATCATTTATATCAGGTATAACTCCCCAATGCAATCATTCCCCCCTGCACCCTCCCCATGATAGGCCCCAGTGTGTGATGTTCCCCTTCCCGAGTCCAAGTGAGCTCATTGTTCAGTTCCCACCTATGAGTGAGAACATGCGGTGTTTGGTTTTCTCTTCTTGTGATAGTTTGCTAAGAATGATGGTTTCCAGCTGCATCCATGTCCCTACAAAGGACGCAAACTCATCCTTTTTTATGGCTGCATAGTATTCCATGGTGTATATGTGCCACATTTTCTTAATCCAGTCTGTCACTGATGGACATTTGGGTTGATTCCAAGTCTTTGCTATTGTGAATAGTGCCACAATAAACATACGTGTGCATGTGTCTTTGTAGTAGCATAATTTATAATCCTTTGGGTATATACCCAGTAGTGGAATGGCTGGGTCATATGGTACATCTAGTTCTAGATCTTTGAGGAATTGCCAT
>NW_022335051.1:616813-619866 GCF_002776525.5 Piliocolobus tephrosceles
CCCTAGTGGGGGATGTCTCCCAGTTAGGCTACTCAGGGGTCAGTGACCCACTTGAGCAGGCAGACTGCCCCTTCTCAGATCTCAACCTCCGTGTTGGGAGATCCACTGCTCTCTTCAAAGCTGTCAGACAGAGTCGTTCGCGTTTCACAGGCTTCTGCTCCTTTAGCTGAGCCCTGTCCCCAGAGGCGCAGTCTACAGAGAGAGGCAGGTTTCCTTGAGCTGCTGTGAGCTCCACCCAGTGCGAGCTTCCCAGCGGCTTTATTTACCTACTTAAGCCTCAGCGATGGCGGGCGCCCCTCCCCCAGCCTCGCTGCTGCCTTGCGGTTAGATTGCCACAGACTGCTGTGTTAGCAAGGAGAGAGGCTCTGTGGGCGTGGGACCCTCCCGGCCAGGTGTGGGATATAATCTCCGGTGTGCCGGTGTTACAGCGCAGTATTGGGGTGGGAGTTACCCGATTTTCCAGGTGTTGTGTGTCTCAGTTCCCCTGGCTAGGAAAAGGGACTCCCTTCCCCCTCGTGCTTCCCAGGTGAGGCGATGCCTCGCCCTGCTTCAGCTCTGGCTGGTCGGGCTGCAGCAGCTGACCAGCACCGATTGTCCGGCACTTCCTAGTGAGATGACCCCAGTACCTCAGTTGAAAATGCAGAAATCGCCGGTCTTATGTGTCACTCGCGCTGGGAGATGGAGACTGAAGCTGTTCCTATTCGGCCATCTTGCTCCGCCCCCCCAGGAAATATCTTTCAATAAAAACTGAAGAAAAGTTTTCTGAAAAACAGCTTTGTAATGTGTATATTACATTCAGGGAGTTTTACCTCCTATCTCATAAGGTAGTGTGTGAACCCTGATCCTGTAAGACTGAAAAAGTGATATTGCGCAGCACATTGAAGACTATGGCAAAAATTGAAATATCCTGAAATTAAAACCAGAAAGAAGCATTCCAAGAAACTGCTCTCTGACGTTTGCATTCATTCAGTGAGTTAAAGCTTTCACTACATTGCCCAGTTGGAAACTCTGTCTTTGAGGAATCTGTGAAGGGATATTAAGTGGCGCCCAGAGGCTTTTGGTGAGAAAGAAAACGTCTTTCGATGAAAATTGGAGAGAAGTTTTCGGAGCAACTGCTTTGTCATGTGTGCATTCATCTCATAAGTATAAATCATTCTTTGTATTCAGCAGTTTGAAATCACAGTTTCTGTGGTACCTGAGAAAGGACATTTGGGAACACTTAAGAATATGCTGAAAAAGATATACCCTCTGATATAAAACAATAGGAAACTTTCTGTGAAACTGCTCTAGGTCGGGGTGGAGCTCACAGCAGCTCAAGGAAACCTGCCTGTCTCTGTAGACTCCACCTCTGGGGGCAGGGCACAGCTAAAAAAACAACAGGGGAAGCAGCAGAGCCCTGTGCAAACCTGAACGACTCTGTCTGACAGCTTTGAAGAGAGCAGTGGATCACCCAACATGGAGGTTGAGATCTGAGAACGGACAGACTGTCTGCTCAAGTGGTTCCCTCAACCCTGAGTAGCCTAACTGGGAGATATTCCCCACTAGGGGTAGTCTGACACCCCACACCTCGCAGGGTGGAGTACACCCCTGAGAGGAAGCTTCCAAAGTAAGAATCAGACAGGTACACTCGCTGTTCAGCAATATTCTATCTTCTGCAACCTCTGCTGCTGATACCCAGGCAAACAGGGTCTGGAGTGGACCTCAAGCAATCTCCAACAGACCTATAGCTGAGGGTCCTGACTGTCAGAAGGAAAACTATCAAACAGGAAGAACACCTATACCAAAACCCCATCAGTACGTCACCATCATCAAAGACCAGAAGCAGATAAAACCACAAAGATGGGGAAGAAGCAGGGCAGAAAAGCTGGAAATTCAAAAAATAAGAGCGCATCTCCCCCTGCAAAGGAGGGCAGCTCATCGCCAGCAACGGATCAAAGCTGGTCAGAGAATGACTTTGACGAGATGAGAGAAGAAGGCTTCAGTCCATCAAACTTCTCAGAGCTAAAGGAGGAATTATGTACCCAGCGCAAAGAAACTAAAAATCTTGAAAAAAGAGTGGAAGAATTGATAGCTAGATTAATTAACGCAGAGAAGGTCATAAATGAAATGACAGAGATGAAAACCATGACACGAGAAATATGCGACAAATCCACGAGCTTCAGTAACTGACTTGATCAACTGGAAGAAAGAGTATCAGTGACTGAGGATCAAATAAATGAAATGAAGCAAGAAGAGAAGCCAAAAGAAAAAAGAAGAAAAAGAAATGAACACAGCCTGCAAGAAGTATGGGATTATGTAAAAAGACCAAATCTATGGCTGATTGGGGTGCCTGAAAGTGAGGGGGAAAATGGAACCAAGTTGGAAAACACTCTTCAGGATATCATCCAGGGGAACTTCCCCAAACTAGTAGGGCAGGCCAAAATTCAAATTCAGGACATACAAAGAACACCACAAAGACACTCCTCCGGAAGAGCAACTCCAAGACACATAATTGCCAGATTCACCAAAGTTGAAATGAAGGAAAAAATCTTAAGGGCAGCCAGAGAGAAAGGTCGGGTTACCCACAAAGGGAAGCCCATCAGACTGACAGCAGACCTCTCGGCAGAAACTCTACAAGCCAGAAGAGAGTGGGGGCCAATATTCAACGTTCTTAAAGAAAAGAATTTTAAACCCAGAATTTCATATCCAGCCAAACTAAGTTTCATCAGTGAAGGAGAAATAAAATCCTTTACAGATAAGCAAATGCTTAGAGATTTTGTCACCACCAGGCCTGCCTTACAAGAGACCCTGAAGGAAGCCCTAAACATGGAAAGGAACAACCGGTACCAGCCATTGCAAAAACATGCCAAAATGTAAAGACCATCGAGGCTAGGAAGAAACTGCATCAACTAATGAGCAAAATAACCAGTTAATATCATAATGGCAGGATCAAGTTCACACATAACAATATTAACCTTAAATGTTAATGGACTAAATGCTCCAAGTAAAAGACACAGACTGGCAAACTGGATAAAGAGTCAAGACCCATCAGTCTGCTGTATTCAGGAGACCCA
>NW_022335051.1:619966-633637 GCF_002776525.5 Piliocolobus tephrosceles
AAAGGTCGGGTTACCCACAAAGGGAAGCCCATCAGACTGACAGCAGACCTCTCGGCAGAAACTCTACAAGCCAGAAGAGAGTGGGGGCCAATATTCAACTTTCTTAAAGAAAAGAATTTTAAACCCAGAATTTCATATCCAGCCAAACTAAGTTTCATCAGTGAAGGAGAAATAAAATTCTTTACAGATAAGCAAATGCTTAGAGATTTTGTCACCACCAGGCCTGCCTTACAAGAGACCCTGAAGGAAGCCCTAAACATGGAAAGGAACAACCGGTACCAGCCATTGCAAAAACATGCCAAAATGTAAAGACCATCGAGGCTAGGAAGAAACTGCATCAACTAACGAGCAAAATAACCAGTTAATACCATAATGGCAGGATCAAGTTCACACATAACAATATTAACCTTAAATGTAAATGGACTAAATGCTCCAATTAAAAGACACAGACTGGCAAACAGGATAAAGAGTCAAGACCCATCAGTCTGCTGTCTTCAGGAGACCCATCTCACATGCAGAGACATACATAGGCTCAAAATAAAGGGATGGAGGAAGATCTACCAAGCAAACGGAGAACAAATATAAGCAGGGGTTGCAATCCTAGTCTCTGATAAAATAGACGTTAAACCATCAAAGATCAAAAGAGACAGAGAAGGCCATTAAATAATGGTAAAGGGATCAATTCTACAGGAAGAGCTAACTATCCTAAATATATATGCACCCAATACAGGAGCACCCAAATTCATAAAGCAAGTCCTTAGAGACTTAGAAAGAGATTTAGACTCCCATACAATAATAATGGGAGACTTCAACACTCTACTGTCAACATTAGACAGATCAACGAGACAGAAAGTTAACAAGGATATCCAGGAATTGAACTCATCTTTGCACCAAGCGGACCTAATAGACATCTATAGAACTCTCCACCCCAAGTTAACAGAATATACATTCTTCTCAGCACCACATCACACTAATTCCAAAATTGACCACATAATTGGAAGTAAAGCACTCCTCAGCAAATGTGAAAGAACAGAAATTATAACAAACTGTCTCTCAGACCACAGTGCAAACAAACTAGAACTCAGGACTAAGAAACTCAATCAAAACCGCTCAACTACATGGAAACTGAACAACCTGCTCCTGAATGACTACTGGGTACATAACGAAATAAAGGCAGAAATAAAGATGTTCTTTGAAACCAATGAGAACAAAGATACAATATACCAGAATCTTGGGGACACATTTAAAGCAGTGTGTAGAGGGAAATTTATAGCACTAAATGCCCACAAGAGAAACCAGGAAAGATCTAAAATGGACACTCTAACATCACAATTAAAAGAACTAGAGAGGCAAGAGCAAACACATTCAAAAGCTGGCAGAAGGCAAGAAATAACTAAGATCAGAGCAGAACTGAAGGAGATAGAGACACAAAAAACCCTCCAAAAAATCAATGAATCCAGGAGTTGGTTTTTTGAAAAGATCAACAAAATTGACAGACTACTAGCAAGGCTAATAAAGAAGAAAAGAGAGAAGAATCAAATAGATGCAATTAAAAATGATAAAGAGGATATCATCACCAACCCCACAGAAATACAAACTACCATCAGAGAACACTATAAACACTTCTATGCAAATCAACTAGAAAATCTAGAAGAAATGGATAATTTCCTGGACACTTACACTCTTCCAAGACTAAACCAGGAAGAAGTTGAATCCCTGAATAGACCAATAGCAGGCTCTGAAATTGAGGCAATAATTAATAGCCTACCAACCAAAAAAAGTCCAGGACCAGATGAATTCACAGCTGAATTCTACCAGAGGTACAAGGAGGAGCTGGTACCATTCCTTCTGAAACTATTCCAATCAATAGAAAAAGAGGGAATCCTCCCTAACTCATTTTATGAGGCCAACATCATCCTGATACCAAAGCCTGGCAGAGACACAACAGAAAAAGAGAATTTTAGACCAATCTCCCTGATGAACATCGATGCAAAAATCCTCAATAAAATACTGGCAAACCGGATTCAGCAGCACATCAAAAAGCTTATCCACCATGATCAAGTGGGCTTCATCCCTGGGATGCAAGGCTGCTTCAACATTTGCAAATCAATAAACGTAATCCAGCATATAAACAGAACCAAAGACAAGAACCACATAATTATCTCAATAGATGCAGAAAAGGCTTTTGACAAAATTCAACAGCCCTTCATGCTAAAAACGCTCAACAAATTCGGTATTGATGGAACGTACCTCAAAATAATAAGAGCTATTTATGACAAACCCACAGCTAATATCATACTGAATGGGCAAAAACTGGAAAAGTTCCCTTTGAAAACTGGCACAAGACAGGGATGCCCTCTCTCACCACTCCTATTCAACATAGAGTTGGAAGTTCTGGCTAGGGCAATCAGGCAAGAGAAAGAAATCAAGGGTATTCAGTTAGGAAAAAAAGAAGTCAAATTGTCCCTGTTTGCAGATGACATGATTGTATATTTAGAAAACCCCATCGTCTCAGCCCAAAATCTCCTTAAGCTGAGAAGCACCTTCAGCAAAGTCTCAGGATACAAAATTAATGTGCAAAAATCACAAGCATTCTTATACACCAGTAACAGACAAACAGAGAGCCAAATCATGAATGAACTTCCATTCACAATTGCTTCAAAGAGAATAAAATACCTAGGAATCCAACTTACAAAGGATATAAAGGACCTCTTCAAGGAGAACTACAAATCACTGCTCAGTGAAATAAAAGAGGACACTAACAAATGGAAGAACATACCATGCTCATGGATAGGAAGAATCAATATCGTGAAAATGGCCATACTGCCCAAAGTTATTTATAGATTCAATGCCATCTCCATCAAGCTACCAATGAGTTTCTTCACAGAATTGGAAAAAACTGCTTTAAAGTTCATATGGAACCCAAAAAGAGCCCGCATTGCCAAGACAATCCTAAGTCAAAAGGACAAAGCTGGAGGCGTCACGCTACCTGACTTCAAACTATACTACAAGGCTACAGTAACCAAAACAGCATGGTACTGGTACCAAAACAGAGATATAGACCAATGGAACAGAACAGAGTCCTCAGAAATAATACCACACATCTACAGCCATCTGATCTTTGACAAACCTGAGAGAAACAAGAATTGGGGAAAGGATTCCCTATTTAATAAATGGTGCTGGGAAAATTGGCTAGCCATAAGTAAGGGCTAGATATCCAGATATCATAAGGGCTGATATCCAGAACCTACAAAGTACTCAAACAAATTTACAAGAAAAAAACAAACAACCCCATCAAAAAGTGGGCAAAGGATATGAATAGACATTTCTCAAAAGAAGACATTCATACAGCCAACAGACACATGAAAAAATGCTCATCATCACTCGCCATCAGAGAAATGCAAATCAAAACCACAATGAGATACCATCTCACACCAGTTAGAATGGCAATCATTAAAAAATCAGGAAACAACAGGTGTTGGAGAGGATGTGGAGAAATAGGAACACTTTTACACTGTTGGTGGGATTGTAAACTACTTCAACCATTATGGAAAACAGTATGGCGATTCCTCAAGGATCTAGAACTAGATGTACCATATGACCCAGCCATCCCACTACTGGGTATATACCCAAAGGATTATAAATCATGCTGCTATAAAGACACATGCACCCGTATGTTTATTGCGGCACTATTCACAATAGCAAAGTCTTGGAATCAACCCAAATGTCCATCTGTGACAGACTGGATTAAGAACATGTGGCACATATACACCATGGAATATTATGCAGCCATAAAAAAGGATGAGTTTGCATCCTTTGTAGGGACATGGATGCAGCTGGAAACCATCATTCTTAGGAAACTATCACAAGAACAGAAAACCAAACACCACATGTTCTCACTCATAAGTGGGAACTGAACAATGACATCACTTGAACTTGGGAAGGGGAACATCACACCTCGGGGCCTATCATGGGGAGGGGGGAGGGGGGAGGGATTGCATTGGGGAGTTATACCTGATATAAATGATGAATTGAAGGGTGCTGATGAGTTGATGGGTGCAGCACACCAACATGGCACAAGTATACATATGTAACAAACCTGCACGTTATGCACATGTACCCTAGAACTTAAAGTATAATAATAAAAAAAAAAGGAAAAGTAGAAAAGTTGGCATCTGAATTCAGGTAAAATGACTTCCAAATCCGTACTACTTTCACTGTCTCATATTCTTCTATATTCTACACTTATATTCTGAATGCAAATTTTAAATTGTATAATATATGTGAAGTGTAAGTAAATTTTTCTCGTCAGAAATTGTTGCTTGTAAATTTGTCTTTGTAACACCATTTAGCAACGTATCAATAAAGCAGCCCTTCATTTAAAAAAAGAAAGAAAGAAAGAAACTGCTCTAGGTCACGTGAAGTTCACTCACACAGTTAAGCTTCTGTTTTCCTTGAGCAGTATTCTATCACTGTTTTGTGTTAGACAGCTAAGCGATACTCGGGAGCCCTTTGAGGCTTACGGGGAAAACGGGAATATTTTCAGAGAGATACTGGAGAGAAGATTTCTGAGGAGCTGCTTTGTGATGTGTGCATTCCACTCACAGACTTTTACTTTCCTTCTCATAGAGGATTGGGGAATCCCGGTTGGAGAAAAAGCTACCAGGGGACATTCAGGAGTATATGGACGGCTTTGGTGAAAAAGGAAATATCCTCAGACAAAAACTGAAAAGAAGCTTTCTGTGAAACTGCTTTGGGATATGTATGTCTATTAATTTCACATTGATAAAACTTTCTTTCTATAACGCAGTTTTGAAACGGCATCATGGATGGATTCACGAAGTGACATTCAGGAGCATATTCAGGCCTGCGGGCCAGTAGGAGATACCTACAGATAAAAACTGGAGAGAAGCTTTCTGAGAATCTGCTTTGTGATCTGTGCATTCCACTCAGGGAGTTATACCTCTTTTCCCATAAGGCAGTGTTTGAACACTGTTCCTGTAAAACTGCAAAAGTGACATTTTGCAGTGCATTGAAGACTACATCAAAAAGAGTTATATCCTGTAATAAAACATAGAAAGAAGCGTCCCAAGAAACTGATTTCTGACGTGTGCATTCATTTCAGAGAGTTAAGGCTTACACTACATTGTCCAGTTTGGAAACTCTGTCTTTGAGGAATTTGTGAAGGGATATTAAGTGGCGCCCAGAGGCTTGTTTTGAGAAAGAAAACGTCTTAAGATGAAAACAGGACACAAGCTTTCGGAGCAACTGCTTTGTGATGTGTGTATTCATCGCATAGAGTTAAATCATTCTTTGGATTAAGCAGTTTGAAAAAACTGTTTTTTTGTAACCTGAGAAATGACATTTGGGAACGCTCTTAAGAATATGCTGAAAAAGAAATACCCTCCCATAAAAACCAGAAGTAAACTTTCTGTGAAATTGCTCTAGGTCACATGAGGTGCACTCACACAGTTGAGCTCCTTTTTTTATTGAGCAGTATTCTAACACTGTTTTATGTTAGTCCACTAATGGATTCTCAGTAGTGCTTTGAGGCTTATGGTGAAAATGGAAACATCTTCAGATAGATACTGGAGAGAAAATTTCCAAGGAACAGATTTGTGATGTGCGCATTGCACTCACAGAGATATACTTTTCTTCTCATCAAGGATTGGGGAATCCCATTTGGAGAAAAAGCTACAAGGGAACATTCAGGATTATATGGATGACTATGGTGAAAAACGAAATATCCCGAGGAAAAAACTGGAAAGAAGCTTTCTGTGAAAATGCTTTGTGAAAGATATGTCTATTCCTCTCACATAGATAAAACTTTCTTTCTATTATGCAGTTTTGAAAGTGCGACATGACAGATTCGTGAAGGGACATTTGAGAGCACATTCAGGCCTGTGGGGAAATAGGGGATATCTTCAGATAAAAACTGCAGAGAAGATTTCTGACAAACTGCTTTGTGATGTGTGCGTTCCACTCAGGGACTTTTACGACTCTTATCACAAGGCAGTGTTTGGACACTGTTCCTGTGAAAGTGAAAAACCATATTTTGCAGCGTCTTGAAGACTATGGCAATAAGTGAAATATCCTGAAATAAAACCCAGAAAGAAGTGTCCCAACAAACTGCTCTGTGATGTGTGCACTCATTTTGGAGAGTTAAAGCTTACACTACATTGCCCAGTTTGGAAACTTCGTCTTTGAGGAACTGTGAAGGCATATTAAGAGACGGCCCTAGGCTTGTAGGGAGAAAGGAAACGACTTTTGATGAACACTGCAGAGAAGCTTTTGGAGCCACTGCTTTGTGATGTATGTATTCATCTCATAGAGTTAAATCATTCTTTGGATTGAGCAGATTGAAATCACTGTTTCTGTGGAACCTGAGAAACAACATTTGGAAACGCTGTTAAGAATATGCTGAAAAAGGAATACCCTTCAATAAAAACCAGAAGGAAACTTTCAGTGAAACTGCTCTAGGTTATATGAATTCCACTCGGAGAGCAAAGCTTCTGTTTTCATTGAGCAGTATTCTAACACTGTTTTTGGTTTGTCAGCTGAGGATACTCAGGAGCGCTGTGAGGCTTACGGTGAAAGTGGAAATATCTTCAGATAGTTACTGGAGAGAAAATTTCTGAGAAGCTGCTTTGTGATGTGTGCATTCTAATCACAGAGTTATACTTTACTTCTCATAGAGGATTGGGTAATCCCATTTGGAGAAAAGACTACCAGGTGACATTCTCGAGTACATGGACAGCTGTGGTGAAAAAGGCAGTATCCTCAGACAAAAACTGGAAAGAAGCTTTCTGTGAAACTGCTTTGTGATAGATACCTCTATTCATCTCACATAGATCAAATTTCCTTCTATTACACAGTTTTGAAACTGCGTCATGGATGGATTCGTGAAGAGACATTCGGGAGCACATTCAGGCCTGTGGGGAAATAGGAGATATCTTCATATAAAAACTGGAGAGAAGCTTTCTGAGAAACTGCTTTGTGATGTGTGCATTCCACTCAGGGAGTTATACCTCTATTCTCATAAGGCAGTGTTTGAACACTGTTCTTGTAAAAGTGAAAAAGTGATATTTTGCAGCACTTTGAAGTGTATGGTGAAAAGTGAAATATCCTGCAATAAAACCCAGAAAGAAGCGTTCCAAGAAACTGCTCTCTGACGTGTGCATTCATTTCAGAGAGTTAAAGCTTACACTACGTTGTCCAGTTTGGAAACTCTGTCTTTAAGGATTCTGTCAAAGGATATTAAGTGGTGCCCGGAGGCTTCTGATTAGAAACGAAATGTCTTCTGGTGAAAACTGGAGAGAAGCTTTCGGAGCAACTGCTTTGTGCTGTGTGTGTTCATCTTATAGAGTTAAATCATTCTTTGAATTGAGCAGTGTGAAATCACAGTTTCTGTTGAAACTGAGAAAGGGAATTGGGAACGCTCTTATGAATATGCTGAAAAAGAAATGCCCTCTGATAAAAACCAGAAGGAAACTTTCTCTGAAACTGCTCTAGGTCACATGAAGTCCCCTCGCACAGTTAAGCTTCTGTTTTTATTGTGCAGTATTCTAATGCCATTTTAGGTAAGTCAGCTGAGGGATACCCAGGAGCGCTTTGAGGATTACAGTGAAAACGGAAATACCTTCAGATACTTACTGGA
Organism: Piliocolobus tephrosceles; assembly: GCF_002776525.5. Classification (NCBI taxonomy): domain Eukaryota; kingdom Metazoa; phylum Chordata; class Mammalia; order Primates; family Cercopithecidae; genus Piliocolobus; species Piliocolobus tephrosceles. The sequence continues at coordinate 627,624 of NW_022335051.1, forward strand.
GACAAGATTTCCTAGGAGCTGCTTTGTTACATGTGCATTCCACTCAAAGAGTTATAGTTTTCTTCTCATTGAGGATTGCAGAATGATATTTGGAGAAAAAGGTACCAGGGGACATTCAGGAGTATATGTATGGTTACGGTGAAAAAGGAAATAACCTCAAACAAAAGTTGGAAAGAATCTTTCTGTGAAATTGTTTTGTGGTAGATACGCCTATTCATCTCACATAGAAAAAAACTTTCTATTACACAGTTTTGAAACTGCGTCATGGATGGATTCGTGAAGGAACATTCGGGAGCACATTCATGTCTGTGGAGAAATAGGACACAACTTCAGATAAATACCAGAGAGAAACTTACTGGGAAACTGCTTTGTGATATGAGCATTCCACTCAGGGAGTGTTATGCCTCTTCTCATAAGGCAGTGTTAGAACACTGTTCCTTTAAAACTGAAAAAGGGATATTTTGCAGCGCATTGAAGACTGTGGCAAAAGTGAAATATCCTGAAATAAAACCCAGAAAGAAGTGTTCCAAGAAACTGCTCTCTAACGTGTGCATTCTTCTCAGAGAGTTAAAGCTTACACTACGTTGCCCAGTTTGGAAACTCTGTCTTTATGGAATCTGTGAAGGGATATTAAGTGTGGCCCCGAGGCTTGTGGTGAGAAAGGAAACGTCTTCCAATGAATACTGGAGAGAGACTTTTGGAGCAACTGCTTTGTGATGTGTGTATTCATCTCATAGAGATAAATCATTCTTTGGATTGAGCAGTTTGAAATCACTGTTTCAGTGCAACCTGAGAAAGGACATTTGGGAATTCTCTTAAGAATATGCTGAAAAAGAAATATCCTCTGATAAAAATCAGAAGGAAACTTTGTGTGAAACTCCTCTATGTCACGTGAAGTTCACTTGCACAGTTAAGCTCCTGTTTTCATTGAGCAGTATTCTAAGACTGATGAAGGTTAGTCTGCTAAGTGATACTCGGGAGCCCTTTGAGGCTTACGGTGATAATGGAAATGTCTTCAGAAAGATAGTGAAGAGAAGATTTCCGAGGAGCTGCTTTATGACGTGTGCATTAGATTCACAGAATTATACTTTTCTTCTCATAGAGGATTGAGGAATCCCGTTTGCACAAAAAGCTACCAGGGAACATTCGGGATTATACAGATGGCTATGGTGAAAAAGGATATATCCTCAGACAAAAACTGGAAAGATGCTTTCTGTGAAACTGCTTTGTGATAGATATGTCTATTCATCTCACATAGATAAAACTTTCTTTCTATTATGCAGTTTTGAAACTGCATCATGGATGAATTCGCGAAGGGACATTTGGGACCACATTCAGGCCTGTGGTTAAATAGGAGATATCTTCAGATAAAAATGGGAGAGAATCTTTCTGAGAAACTGCTTTGTGATGTGTACATTTCACTCAGGGAGTTATACCTCTTTTCTCATAAGGCAGTGTTTGAACAATGTTCCAGTAAAATGGAAAACATGATATTTTGTAGCACATTAAAGACAATGGTGAAAAGTGAAATATCCTGGAAAAAACCCAGAAAGAAGCGTTCCAAGAAACTGCTCTCTGACGTGTGCATTCATTCCAGAGTGTTAAAGCTTATACTACGTTGCCCAGTTTGGAAACTCTGTCTTTGTGGAAACTGTGAAGAGATATTAAGTGGCACCCGGAGGTTTGTGGTGAGAAAGGAAACGTCTTCCGTTGAAGACTGGCGAGAAGCTTTCGGAGTAACTGCTTTGTGATGTGTGTATTCATTTCATAGAATTAAATCATTCTTTGGCTTGAGCACTTTGAAATCACTGTTTCTGTGGAACCTGAGAAAGGACATTTGGGAACGTTCTTAAGAATATGTTGAAAAAGAAATACCCTCTGATGAAAACCAGAAGAAAACTTTCTGTAAAACTGCTCTAGTTCACGTGAAGTGCACTTGCACACTTAAGCTTCTGTTTTCATTGAGAAGTATTCTAACACTGTTTTTGGTTAGTCAGCTTAGGGATACTCAGGAGTGCATTGAGGCTTACAGTGAAAATGGAAATATCTTCAGATAGATACTGGAGAGAAGCTTTCCGAGGAGCTGCTTTGTGATGTGTTCATTTCACTCAGAGTTTTACTTTTATTCTCATAGATGATTCGGGAATCTCATTTGGAGAATAAGGTAGCAGGGGACGTTTGGGAGTATATGGATGACTATTGTGGAAAAGGAAATTGCCCCAGACAAAAACTGGAAAGAAGCTTTCTGTGAAACTGCTCTGTGATAGATATATCTATTCATCTCACATGGATAAAACTTTCTTTCTATTACGCAGTTTTGAAACTGTGTCAAGGACGGATTTGTGAAGGGACATTCAGGAGCACATTCAGGCCTGTGGGGAAATAGGAAATACCTTCAGATAAAAACTGGAGAGAAGCTTTCAGAGAAAATGCTTTGTGATGTGTGCATTCCACTCAGAGAGTTATAAAACTCTTTTCTCATAAGGCAGTGTTTGAATACTTTTCCTGTAAAAGTGAAAAAGTGATATTTTCCAGCACATTGAGGACTAAGGAGAAAAGTGAAATATCCTGAAATCAATGAAGAAAGAAGCATTCCAAGAAACTGACATGTGCATGCATTTCAGAGAATTAAAGCTTACACTACATTGCCCAGTTTGGAAACTCTGTCTTCGAGGAATCTTTGAAGGGATACTAAGAGGCGTCACTGAGCTTGCGGTGAGAAACGAAATGACTTCCAATGAAAACTGGAGAGAAGATATCGGAGCAACTGCTTTGTGATGTGTGTATTCATCTCACAGAGTTAAATCATTCTTTGGATTGAAGAGTTTGAAATCACTACTTCTCTGGAACCAGAGAATGGATATTTGGGAACGCTCTTAAGAATATGCTGAAAAGGAAATATCCTCCGATAAAAACCAGAAGGAAATTTTCTGTGAAACCGCTCTTGGTCATATCAAGTCCACTCACACAGTTAAGCTTCTGTTTTCATTAAGCAGTGTCCTAATATTGTTTTACGTGAGTCAGTTAAGGGATACTCAGGAGCACTTTGAGACTTACAATGAAAACGGAAATATCTTCAGATAGATACTGGAGAGAAGATTTTCGAGGAGCTACTTCATGACGTGTGCATTTCACTCACAGAGTTGTACTTCTCTTCTCATACAGGATTGGGGAATCACGTTTGGAGAAAAAGCACCCTGTGGACGTTTGCGAGTATATGGACGGCTACGGTGAAAAACGAAGTTTCCTCAGACAAAAACTGGAAAGAAGCTTTCTGTGAAACTGCTTTGGGATAGATACATCTATTCATTGCACATAGATAAAATTTTTCTTCTATTACACCGTTTTGAAGCTGCATCATGGACGGATTCGCTAAGGGACGTTCAGGAGCACGTTCAGGAGCACATTCAGGCCGGTGGGGAAATGGGAGATAAATTCAGATAAAAACTGGAGAGAAGCTTTCTGAGCAACTGCTTTGTGATGTTTGCATTCCACACAGGATGTTATACCTCTTTTCTTATAAGGCAGTGTTTGAACACTGTTCCGGTAAAACTGAAAAAGTGATATTTTGCAGCACATCAAAGACTATAACGAAAAGTGAAATATCCTGAAATAAAACCCAGAAGGAAGCATTCCAAGAAACTGCTCTCTGAGGTGTGCATTGATTTCAGAGAGTTAAAGCTTACACTATGTTGCCCAGTTTGGAAACTCTGTCTTTAAGGAATCTGTGAAAGGATATTAAGTGGGGCCCAGAGGCTAGTGGTGAGAAAGGAAACGTTTTCTGATGAAAACTGCAGAGAAGCTTTTGGAGCAACTGTTTTTTGATGTGTGTATTCACACTGCTCACAGTGTGAAATCACAGTTCCTGTGGAAACTGAGAAAGGCAATTGGGAACGCTCTTACAAATATGCTGAAAAAGAAATACCCTCCGATATAAACCAGAAGAAAACTTTCTCTGAAATTGCTCTAGGTCACATGAAGTCAACGTGCATAGTTAAGCTTCTGTTTTTATTGAGCAGTATTCTAACGCTGTTTTAGGTTAGTCAGCTAAGGGACACTCGGGAGCATTTTCAGGCTTATGGAGAAAATGGAAATATCTTCTGATAGATATTGCAGAGAAGATTTCCAGGGAGCTGCTTTGTGACGTGTGCATTCCACCCACAGAGTTATACTTTTTTTCTCATAGAATATAGGGGAATCCTGTTTGGAGAAAAAGATACCAGGGGACATTCGGGAGTATATGGACGGCTATGGTGAAAAAGGAAATATCCTCAGACAAAAACCGGAAACAAGATTTCTGTGAAACTACTTTGTGATAGATACGTTCATTCATCTCACATAGATAAAAGTTGTTTTCCATTACACAGTTTTGAAACTGTGTCATGGATGGATTCACGAAGGCACATTCGGGACCACATCCAGCCCTATGGGGAAATAGGAGATATCTTCATAAAAAACCTGGAGACAAGTTTTCTGAGAAACTGCTTTGTGATATGTGCATTCCACTCACGGAGTTATGCCTCTTTTCTCATAAGGCAGTGTTGGAACACTATTCCTGTAAAACTGAAAAAATGATATTTTGCAGCACATTGAAGACTATGGCGAAAAGTGAAATATCCTGAAATAAAACCCAGAAAGAAGCATTCCAAGAAACTGCTTTCTAACGTGTGCATTCGTTTCTGAGAGTTAAAGCTTACACTACGTTCCCCAGTTTGGAAACTCTGTATTTAAGGAATCTGTAAAGGGATATTTAGTGTGGCCCAGAGGCTTGTGGTGAGAAAGGAAACATCTTCCAATGAATACTCAAAAGAGACTTTTGGAGCAACTGCTTTGTGTTGTGTCTATACATCTCATAGAGTTAAATTATTCTTCTGATTGAGCAGTTTGAAATCACTGTTTCTGTGTAATCTGAGAAAGGATATTTGGGAACACTCTTAAGAATATGCTGAAAAAGAAATACCCTCCGACAAAAGCAGAAGGAAACTTTCTGTGAAACTCCTCTACGTCACGGGAAATGCACTTGCACAGTTAAGCTCCTGTTTTCCTTGAGCAGTATTCTAACACTGTTGCAGGTTAGTCAGCTAAGTGATACTCAGGAGCACTTTGAGGCTTACGGTGATAACGGAAATATCTTGAGAAAGATACTGGAGAGAAGATTTCCAAGGAGCTGCTTTGTGATGTGTGCATTAGTTTCACAGAATTATACTTTTCTTCTCATAGAGGATTGGTGATTCCCGTTTGGAGAAAAAGCTACCAGGGAACATTTGGGATTTTACGGACGGCTATGGTGAAAAAGGAAGTATCCTCAGACAAACAGTGGAATGAAGCTTTCTGTGAAACTGCTTTGTGATAGATATGTCTATTCATCTCAAATAGATAAAACTTTCTTTCTATTAAGCAGATTTAAAGCTGCATCGTGGATGGATTCACGAGGGGACATTCGGGAGAACATTCAAGCCTGTGTTGAAATAGGAGATATCTTCAGTTAAAAACTGGAGAGAAGCTTTCTGAGAAATTGCTTTTTGATGTGTGCATTCCACTCAGGAAGTTATACCTCTTTTCTCATAAGGCAGTGTTTGAACACTGTTCGTGTAAAACTGAAAAAGTGATACTTTGCAGCACATTGAAGACTATGGTGAAAAGTGAATTATCCTGAAAAAAACACAGAAAGAAGCATTCCAAGAAACTGCTCTCTGACTTGTGCATTCATTTCAGAGACTTAAAGCTTACACTACGTTGCCCATTTTGGAAACTCTGTCTTTGAGAAATCTGAGAAAGGATATTAAGTGGAGCCAGGAGGCTTGTGGTGAGAAAGGAAACATCTTCCGATGAAAACTGGATGGAGCTTTCAGAGCATCTGCTTTGTGATGTGTGTATTCATCTCATAGAGTTAAATCATTCTTTGGATTGAGCAGTTTGAAATCACTGTTTCTGTGGAACCTGAGAAAGGACATTTGGGAGCGTTCTTAAGAATATGCTGAAAAGGAAAGACGCTCAGATAAAAACCAGAAGAA
>NW_022335051.1:643637-668644 GCF_002776525.5 Piliocolobus tephrosceles
CACTGCTCAGTGAAATCAAAGAGGACACAAACAAATGGAAGAACATACCATGCTCATGGATAGGCAGAATCAATATTGTGAAAATGGCCATACTGCCCAAGGTAATTTATAGATTCAATGCCATCCCCATCAAGCTACCAATGAGTTTCTTCACCGAATTGGAAAAAACTGCTTTAAAGTTCATATGGAACCAAAAAAGAGCCCGCATTGCCAAGACAATCCTAAGTCAAAAGGACAAAGCCGGAGGCGTCACGCTACCTGACTTCAAACTATACTACAAGGCTACAGTAACCAAAACAGCATGGTACTGGTACCAAAACAGAGATATAGACCAATGGAACAGAACGGAGCCTTCAGAAATAATGCCACACGTCTACAACCATCTGATCTTTGACAAACCTGACAGAAACAAGAAATGGCGAAAGGATTCCCTATTTAATAAATGGTGCTGGGAAAATTGGCTAGCCATAAGTAGAAAGCTGAAACTGGATCCTTTCCTTACTCCTTATACGAAGATTAATTCAAGATGGATTAGAGACTTAAATGTTAGACCTAATACCATAAAAACCCTAGAAGAAAATCTAGGTAGTACCATTCAGGACATAGGCATGTGCAAGGGCTTCATGTCTAAAACACCAAAAGCAACGGCAGCAAAAGCCAAAATTGACAAATGGGATCTAATTAAACTAAAGAGCTTCTGCACAGCAAAAGAAACTACCATCAGAGTGAACAGGCAACCTACAGAATGGGAGAAAATTTTTGCAATCTACTCATCTGACAAAGGGCTAATTTCCAGAATCTACAAAGAACTCAAACAAATATACAAGAAAAAAACAAACAACCCCATCAAAAAGTGGGCAAAGGATATGAACAGACATTTCTCAAAAGAAGACATTCATACAGCCAACAGACACATGAAAAAATGCTCATCATCACTCGCCATCAGAGAAATGCAAATCAAAACCACAGTGAGATACCATCTCACCTGGTTTTAAATGGTATCATTAAAAAATCAGGAAACAACAGGTGTTGGAGAGGATGTGGAGAAATAGGAACACTTTTACACTGTTGGTGGGATTGTAAACTAGTTCAACCATTATGGAAAACAGTATGGCATTTTTTTTTTTTTTTTTTTTTTTATGTACCATATGACCCAGCCATCCCACTACTGGGTATATACCCAAAGGATTATAAATTATGCTACTACAAAGACACATGCACACGTATGTTTATTGCAGCACTATTCACAATAGCAAAGACTTGGAATCAACCCAAATGTCCATCAGTGATAGACTGGATTAAGAAAATGTGGCACATATACACCATGGAATACTATGCAGCCATAAAAAAGGATGAGTTTGCGTCCTTTGTAGGGACATGGATGCAGCTGGAAACCATCATTCTTAGCAAACTATCACAAGAAGAGAAAACCAAACACCGCATGTTCTCACTCATAGGTGGGAACTGAACAATGAGCTCACTTGGACTCGGGAAGGGGAACATCACACCCTGGGGCCTATCATGGGGAGGGGGGAGGGGGGAAGGATTGCGTTGGGGAGTTATACCTGATATAAATGATGAATTGATGGGTGCTGACGAGTTGATGTGTGCAGCACACCAACATGGCACATGTATACATATGTAACAAACCTGCACGTTATGCACATGTACCCTAGAACTTAAAGTATAATAAAAAAAAAAAAGAATATGCAGAAAAAGAAATACCCTCCCATAAAAACCAGAAGGAAACTTTCTGTGAAACTACTCTAGGTCACGTGAATTCCAATCACACAGTTAAGCTTCTGTTTTCACTGAGCAGTAATCTAACACTGTTTTAGGTTTTTCAGCTAAGGGATACTCGGGAGCGCTTTGAGGCTTACGATGAAATCGGAAATATCTTCACATAGATACTGGAGAGAAGATCACTGAGGAGCTGCTTTGTGACGTGTGCATTCCACTCACAGAGTTATACTTTTCTTCTCATAGAGGATTGGGGAATCAAGTTTGAACAAAAAGGTAGCTGGGGACATTTGGGAGTACATGAACGGCTATGGTGAAAAAGGTAATATCCTCAGACAAAAACTGGAAAGAAGCTTTCTGTGAAACTGCTTTGTGATTGATATGTCCAGTCATCTCACATAGATAAAACATTCTTGCTATTAAAAAGTTCTCTGACTTTGAACACTGTTGCAGTAAAACTGAAAAAGTGATACTTTGCAGTACATTGAAGACTATGGTGAAAAGTGAAATATTCTGAAATAAAATCCAGAAAGAAGCATTCCAAGAAATGGCTCTCTGACTTGTGCATTGATTTCAGAGAGTTAAAGCTTACACTACGTTGCCCAGTTTGGAAACTCTGTCTTTAAGGAATCAGTGAAAGGATATTAAGTGGTGTCCAGAGGCTTGTGGTGAGAAAGGAAACGTCTTGCGATGAAAACTGTAGAGAAGCTTGCGGAGCAACTGCTTTGTGATGTGTGTATCCATCTCATAGAGTTAAATCATTCTTTGAATTGAGCAGATTGAAATCACAGTTTCTGTGGAAACTTAGAAAGGCAATTGGGAACGCTCTTATGAAAATGCTGAAAAAGAAATACCGTCTGATAAAAATCAGAAGGAAACTTTCTCTGAAACTGCTCTAGGCCATGTGAAGTTGCCTCGCACAGTAAAGCTTCTGTTTTCATTGAGCAGTATTCTAACACTGTTTTGGGTTAGTCAGGTAAGGGATACTCGGGAGCACTTTCAGGTTTACGGTGAAAACGGAAATATCTTCAGATACTTACTAGAGACAAGAATTCCGAGGAACTGCTTTGTGAAGTGTGCATTCCACTCACAGATTATAGTTTTCCTTTCATAGAGATTGCGGAATGCCATTTGGAGAAAAAGCTACCAGGGGACACTCAGGAGTATATGGACGGCTATGTTGAAGAAGGAAGTATCCTCAGAGTAAAGCTGGAAAGAAGCTTTCTGTGGAACTGCTTTGTGATAGATATGTCTATTTATCTCACATAGAAAAAGCTTTCTTTCTATTACGCAGTTTTGAAACTGAGTCATGGACGGTTTCAAGAAGGGACATTCAGGAGCACATTTAGGACTGTGGGGAAATAGGAAATATCCTCAGATAAAAAATGGAGAGAAGCTTTCTGAGAAACTGCTTTGTGATGTTCGCATTACACTCAGGGAGTTATACCTCTTTTCTCATAAGGCAGTGTTTGTACACTGTTCCAGTAAAACTGAAAAAGTGATATTTTGCAGCACATTGAGGTCTATGGCAAAAAGTGAAATATCCTGAAATAAAACCCAGAAAGAAGTGTTCCAAGAAACTACTCTCTAACATGTGCATTCGTTTCAGAGAGTTAAAGCTTACACTACTTTGCCCAGTTTGGAAGCTCTGTCTTCAAAGAATCTGTGAAGGGATACTAAGTGGCCTCCGGAGGCTTGTGGTGAGAAATTAATCATCTAAAAATGAAAACTGAAGAGAAACTTTTGGAGCAACTGCTTTGTGATGTGTGTATTCATCTCATAGAGTTAAATCATTCTTTGGATTGAGCAGTTTGAAATCACTGTTTCTGTGGAACCTGAGAAAGGACATTTGGGAATGCTCTTAAGAATATGTTGGAAAAGAAATACCCTAGGATAAAAACGAGAAGGAAACTTTCTGTGAAACTTCTCTAGGTCACGTGAATTCCACTCGCACATTTAAGTTTCTGTTTTCATTGAGTAGTATTTTAACACTATTTTAGGTTAGTCAGGTAAGGGATACTCGAGAGCACTTTGAGGCTTGCAGTGAAAAAATAAATATTTTCAGATAGACACTGGAGAGATTTCCTAGGAGCTGCTTGTGACGTGTGCATTCCACTCACAAAGTTATACTTTTATTCTCATAGAGGATTGGGGAATCCCGTTTGGAGAAAAACCGAACAGCAGTCATTTGGGAGAATATGGACTGCGATGGTGAAAAAGGAAATATCCTCAGGCAAAAACTGGAAAGAAGCTTTCTGTGAAACTGCTTTGGGGTAGTTAGGTCTATTCACCTCACATAGATTAAACTTTCTTCATATTATGCGGAATTGAAACTGGGTGATGGACGGATTTGCGAAGGGACATTCGGGAGCACATTCAAGCCTGTGGGGGAAAAATGAGATATCTTCAGATAAAAACTGGAGAGAAGCTTTCTGAGAAACTGCTTTGAGATATGTGCATTCCACTCTGGGAGTTATACCTCTTTTCTCATAACGCAGTGTTTGAACACTGTTCTTGTAAAAGTGAAAGACTGATATTTTGCAGCGCCTTGAAGACTATGACGAAAAGTGACATATCCTGAAATAAAACGCAGAGAGAATCGTTCCAAGAAACTGCTGTCTGACGTGTGCATTTATTTCAGAGAGTTAAATCCTACACTACATTGCCCAGTTTGGAAGCTCTGTCTTTGAGGAATCTGTGAAGGGATACTAAGGGACGTCCGGAGGCTTGTGGTGAGAAATTAAAGTCTAACGATGAAAACTGGAGATAAGCTTTCAGAACAACTGCTTTGTGGTGTGTGTATGCATCTCATAGAGTTAAATCATTCTTTGGATTGAGCAGTTTGAAATCACTGTTTCTGTGGAACCTGAGAAAGGACATTTGGGAACGCTCTTAAGAATATGCTGAAAAAGAAATACCCTTGGATAAGAACCAGAAGGAAAATTTCTGTGAAACTTCTCTAGGTCACGTGATGTCCACTCACACAGTTAAGCTTCTGTTTCCATTGAGCAGTATTCTAACACTGTTTTAGGTTACACAGCTAAGGGATACTCGGGAGTGCTTTGAGGCTAATGGTTAAAATGGAAATATCTTCAGATACATACAGGGGAGAAAATTTTCAAGGAGCTGCATTGTAACGTGTGCATTCCACTCACAGAGTTATACTTTTCTTCTCATAGAGGACTGGGGATTCCCGTTTGGAGAAAAAGCTACCGGGGACATTCAGGAGTATACCTATGGATATGATGAAAAAGGGATTACCCTCAGAAAAAGCCTGGAAAGAAGCTTTCTGTGAAACTGCGTTGTGATACATATGTTGACTCATCTCACATTGATAAATCTTTCTTTCTATGAGACAGTTTTGAAAATGCATCACGGACAGATTCACAAAGGGATATTCAGGAGCACATTCAGGGCTGTGGGGAAATAGGAAATATTTTCAGATAAAATCCGGAGAGAAGGTTTCTGTGAAACTGCTTGTGATGTGTGCATTCCACTCAGTGACTTACACCTCTTTTCTCATAAAGCAGTGGTTGAACACTGCTCCTGTAAATCTGAAAAAGTGACATTTTGCAGCGCATTGAAGGCAATTGCAAAAAATGAAATATTCTGAAATAAATCCAAGAAGGAAGAATTCCAAGAAACTGCTCTCTGACGTGAGCATTCATTTCAGAGAGTTAATGTTTACACTACGTTGCCCGGTTTGGAAACTTTGTCTTTGAGGAACCTGTGAAGGGATATTAAGTTGCGCCCAGAGGCTTGTGGTGAGAAAGGAAACGTCTTCCGATGGAAGCTGGACGGAAGCTTTAGGAACAACTGCTTTGTGATGTATGTATTCATCACATAGAGTTAAATCATTCTTTGGATTGAGCAGTTTGAAAGTACTGTTTCTGTGGAACCTGAGAGAGGACTTTTGGGAACGCTTTTAAGAATATGCTGAAAAAGAAATACCCTCCGATAAAAACCGGAAATAAACTTTCTGTGAAACTGCTCTAGGTAATGTGAAGTCCACTCGCACAGTTAAGCTTCTGTTTTCATTGAGCAGTATTCTCACACTGTTTTAGGTGAGTCAGCTGAGGGATACTCAAGAGCGCTTTGAGGCTTATGGTGAAAACGAAAATATCTACAGATAGATACTGGAGAGAAAATTTCCGAGGAGCTGCTTTGTGATGTGAGCATTCCACTCACAAAGTTTTACTTTTCCTCTCACAGAGGATTAGGGAATCCTGTTTGGAGACAAAGCAACCAGGGAAGATTCAGGAGTATATGGACGGCTATGGTGAAAAAGGAAATATCCTCAGACAAATACTGGAAAGAAGCTTTCTGTGAAAGCACTTTCTGATAGGTATGTCTATTCATCTCACATAGATAAAACTTTCTTTCTGTTACGTAGTTTTGAAACTGTCTCCTGGATGGATTCGTGAAGGGACATTCGGGAGCACATCCAGGCCTGTGGGGTAATAGGAAATATCTTCAGATAAAAACTGGAGAGAAGTTTTCCGAGAAATTGCTTTGTGTTGTGTCCATTCCACTCAGGGAGTTATACCTCTTTTCTCATAAGGCAGTGTTTGGACACTGCTCCTGTAAAACTGAAAAAGTTATATTATGCAGCGCATTGAAGACTATGGCGAAAAGTGAAATATCCTGAAATAAAACCCAGAAAGAAGCGTTCCATGAAATTGCTCTCTGAGGTGTACATTCATTTCAGTGGGTTAAAGCTTACACTACGTTGCTCCATTTGGAAACTCTGTCTTTGAATAATCTGTGAAGGGATATTAAGTGACAACCGGAGGCTTGTGGTGAGAAAGGAAACATCTTCCGATGAGAACTGGAGAGAAGCTTTCGGAACTACTGCTTTCTGATGTGTGTATTCATCTCATAGAGTTAAATCATTCTTTGCATTGAGCAGTTTTAAATCACTGGTTCTGTGGAACCTGAAAAAGGAGGTTTGGGAACGCTCTTAACAATATGCTGGAAAAGTAATACCCTCCGATTAACACCAGAAGGTAACTTTCTGTGAAACTGCTCTAGGTCACGTGAATTCCCCTTGCACAGTTAAGCTTCTGTATTCATTGTGCAGTATTTTAAAACTGTTTAGGTGAGTCAGCTCAGGGATAGTCGGAAGCACTATGAGGATTTTGGTGAACATTGAAATATATTCAGATAGATACTGGAGAGAAGATTTCCGAGGAGCTACTTTGTGACGTGGGCATTCCACTCAGAGTTATACTTTTCTTCTCATAGAGGATTGGGGAATCCCATATGGAGAAAAAGCTACCAGGGGACATTTCGGTGTAAATGGATGGCTATGGTGAAAAAGGAAATATCGTCAGACAAAAACTGGAAAGAGGATTTCTGTGAAATGGCTTTGGATAGATATGTCTACTCATCTCACATAGATAAAACATTGCTGCTGTTAAAAACTTTTCAATTTGTGTCATGGACGGATTCGCAAAGGGACATTCGGGAGCACATTCAGGCCTGTGGGGTACTAGGAAATACATTCAGATAAAATCTCTAGAGAAGTTTTCTGAGAAACTTCTTAGTGTTGTGTCCATTCCACTCTGGGAGTTATATCTCTTTTCTCATAAGGCAGTGCTTGAACGCTGTTCCTCTAAAACTGAAAAAGTGATACTTGCAGTGCATTGAACACTAGGGTGAAAGGTGAATTTTCCTGAATTAAAACCCAGAAGGATGCGTTCCAAGAAACTGCTTTCTGACGTGTGCATTCATTTCAGAGAGTTAAAGCTTACACTACGTTGCCCAGTTTGGAAACTGTCTTTGAGGAATCTGTGAAGGGATATTAAGTGGCGCCTGGAGGCTTGTAGTGAGAAAGGAAACGTCTTGCAATGAAAACTGGAGAGAAGATTTCGGAGCAACTACTTTGTGATGTGTGTATTCATCTCATAGAGATAAATATTTCCTTGCATTGAGCAGTTTGAAATCACTGTTTCTGTGGAACGTGAGGAAGGACATTTGGGAACGCTCTCAAGAATATGCTGAATAAGAAATACCCTCTGATAAAAACCAGAAGGAAACTTTCTGGGAAACTGCTCTACGTCATGTGAAGTGCACTTCCACAGTTAAGCTCCTGATTTCATTGAGCAGTATTCCAACACTGTTGTAGGTTAGTCAGCTAAGTGATACTCGGTAGTGCTTTGAGGCTTATGGTGAGAACTGAAATGTCTTCAGATAGTTACCAGAGAGAAGACTTCCAAGGAGCTCCTTTTTGATTCTAATTCTGTGCATTAGATTCACAGAATTATACTTTTCTTCTCCTAGAGGATTGGGGAATCCCATTTGGAGAAAAAGCTACCAGGTAACATCTGGGATTATATGGACGGCTATGGTGAAAAAGGAAATACCCTCAGACAAAACTGGAAAGAAGCTCTCTGTGGAACTGCTTTGTGATATTTATGTCTATTCATCTCACATAGATAAAACTTTCTTTCTATTATGCAGTTTTCAAACTGCATCATGGATGGATTCATGAAGGGACATTCGGGAGAACTTTCAGGCCTGTGGTTAAATAGGAGATATCTTCAGGTAAAAACGGGAGGAAAGCTTTCTGAGAAACTGCTTTGTGATGTGTGCATTTCACTCAGGGACTTATACCTCTTTTCTCATAAGACAGTATTTGAACACTGTTCCTGTAAAACTGAAAAAGTGATATTTTGCAACACATTGAAGACTATGGTGAAAAGTGAAATATCCTGAAATAAAAACCAGAAAGAAACGTTCCAAGAAACTGCTCTCGGACGTGTGCATTCATTTCAGGGAGTTAAAGCTTACACTACATTGCCCAGTTTGGAAACTCCATCTTTGAGGAATCTGGGAAGGGATATTAAGTGACGCCTGGAGGCTTGTGGTGAGAAAGGAAACGTCTTCCAATGAAAACTGGAGACAAGCTTCTGGGGCAACTGATTTGTGATGTGTGTATTCTTCTCACAGAGTTAAATCGTTCTTTGAATTAAGCAGTTTGAAATCACTGTTTCTTTGGAACCTGAGAAAGGACATTAGGGCACGCTCTTAAGAATATGCTGAAAAAGAAATACCCTTCGAAAAAACCAGAAGGAAACTTTCTGTGAAACTGCTCTAGGTTACGTGAAGTCCACTCACACAGTTAAGCTTCCGTTTTCCTTAAGTAGTATTGTAATGCCGTTTTAGGTTCTTCAGCTAAGGGATACTCGGGAGCTCTTTGAGGCTTACGGTGAAAACGGAAATATCTTCAGATAGATACTGGAGAGAAGATTTACGAGGAGCTGCTTTGTGACATGTGCATTGCATTCACAGAATTACACTTTTCTTCTAAAAGAGGATTGGGGAATCGTGCCAGGAGAAAAAGCTAAAGGGGGACATTCAGGAGTATATTTACGGCTATGGTGAAAAAGTAAATATCCTCAGACAAAAACTGGAAAGAAGTTTCTGTGAAACTGCTTTTGGATAAATATGTCTACTCATCTCACACAGACAAAACTTTCCTTCTATTACACAGAATTGAAACTGCATCATGGACGCATTTGCGTAGGGACATTCGGAGCACAATTAGGCTTCCAGGGAAATAGGATATAAACTCAGATAGAAACTGGAGAGAATCTTTCTGAGAAACTGCTTTGTGATGTGTGCATTCCACTCAGGGAGTTATATCTCTTTTTTCATAAGGCAGCGTTTGAATATTGTTCCTGTAAAACTGAAAAACTGATACTTTGAAGCGCATTGAAGACTACAGTGAAAAGTGAAATATCCTGAAATAAAACTCAGAAAAAAGCATTTCAAGAAACTGCTCTCTGACGTGTACATTCATTTCACAGAGTTAAAGCTTACACTTCATTGCTCTGTTTGGAAATGCTGTCTTGGAGGAATCTGTGAAGGGATATTAAGTGGCACCTGGAGTCTTGTAGTGAGAAAGGAAATGTCTTCCGATGAAAACTGGAGAGAAACTTTTGAAGTAACTGCATTGTGATGTGTGCTTTCATATCATAGAGTTAAATATTTCCTTGGAATGAGCAGTTTTAAATCCCTGCTTCTGTGGAACCTGAGACAGGACATTTGGGAACACTCTTTTTTTTTTTTTTTTTTTATTTTATTTTTTTTATTATAATTTACACTCTTAAGAATATTCTGAAAAAGGAATACCCTAAGATAAAAACCAAAAGGAAACTTTCCATTAAACTGCTCTAAGTCACTTGAAGTCCACTCGCACAGTTAAGCTTCTGTTTTCATTGAGCAGTATTCTAACACTATTTTGGTTTAGTCAGCTTATGGATACTCGGGAGCACTTTGAGGATTACAGTGAAAACGGAAATATCTTCATATGGATACTTTAGTAAAGATTACCAAGGAGCTGCTTTGTGACATGTGCATTCCTCTCACTGAGTTATACTTTCTTCTCATAGAGGATTGGGGAATCCCATTTGGAGAAAATGCTACCAGGGGACATTCGGGGGTATATGGACTGCCATGGTGACAAAGAAAATATCTTCAGACAAAAACTGGAAAGAATCTTTCGGTGAAACTACTTTGTGATAGATATATCTATTCATCTCACATAGATAAAACTTTCTTTCTATTACACAGGTAGAAAATGCGTCATGGAAGGATTCGTGAAGGGATGTTCAGGAGCACATTCAGGACTGTGGGGAAATAGGAATATCTTCAGATATAAACTGGAGAGAAACTTTCTGAGAAACTGCTTTGTGATGTGTGCATTCCACTCAGGAAGTTATACCTTTTTTTTGATAATGCAGTGTTTGAACACTGTTCCTGTAAAACTGAAAGTGTGAGAAATGGTGAAATTTTACAGTGCAATGAAGACTATGGTGAAAAATGAAATATCCTGAAATAAAACCCAGAAAGAAGCGTTCCAAGAATCTGCTCTCTGACAGGAGCATTCATTTCAGAGAGTAAAAGCTTACACTAAGTTGCCCAGTTTGTAAACTCTGTCTTTGAGGAATCTGTGAAGGTATATTAAGTGATGCCTGAAGGCTTCTGGTTAGAAAGGAAAGGTCTTCCGATGAAAACTGGAAAGAAGCTTTCAGAGCAACTGCTTTGTGATGTGTGTGTATATCTCGTAGATTTAAATCATTCTTTGGATTGAGCAGTTTGAAATCACTGTTTCTGTGGAAACTGAGGAAGGACATTTGGGAACGCTCTTAAGAATATCCTTAAAATGAAATACCCTCCGATAAAAACCAGAAGGAAACTTTCTGTGAAACTGGTCTAGGTCACTTGACGTCTGTTCGCACAGTTAAGCTTCTCTTTTCATTGAGCAATATTCTAACACTGTTTTAGGTGAGTCAGCTAAGGGATAATCAGGAGCACTTTGAGGCTTATGGTGAAAACGAAAATAATTTCAGGTAGATACTGGAGAGAAGATTTCCAAGGAGCTGCTTTGTGACATGTGCATTCCACTCACAGAATTTTACTTTTCTTCTCATAGAAGATTGGGGAATTACATTTGGAGAAACAGGTATTAGGGGACATTTGGGAGTATATAGACGGCTATGGTGTAAAAGGAAATATCCTCAGGCAAAAACTGGAAAGAAGCTTTCCGTGAAACTGCTTTATATAGATATGTCTTATCTTTCTCATAGATAAAACTTTGTTTCTATTACACGGTTTTGAAACTGCATCATGGATGGATTCGCAAAGGGACATTCGGGAGCACATTCATGCGTACATTGAAAAAGGAGATATGTACCCAAAAAATGGACAGAAGCTCTGAGAAACTGCTTTGTGGTGTGTGCATTCCACTCAGGGAGTTATACCTCTTTTCTCATAAGCCAGTGTTTGAACACTGTTCCTGTAAAAGTGAAAAAGTGATATTTTGCAGCGCCTTGAAGAGTATGGTGAAAAGTGAAATATCCTGAAATAAAACCCAGAAAGAAGCATTCCAAGAAACTACTCTCTGATGTTTGCATTCGTTTCAGAGAGTTAAAGCTTTCCCTACATTGCCCAGTTTGGAAACTCTGTCTTTGAGTAATCTGTGAAGGGATATTAAGTGGTTCTCCTTGGCTTGTGGTGAGAAAGGAAACGTCTTCTGATGAAAACTGGAGAGAAGCTTTGGGAGCAACTGCTTTGTGATCTGTGTATTCATCTCATACATTTCAATCATTCTTTGGATTGAGCAGTTTGATATCACTGTTTTTGTAGAACCTGAGAAAGAACATTTTGGAATGCTCTTAAGAATAAGCTGAAAAAGAAATGCCGTCCCATAAAAAAGAGAAGGAAACACTCTGTGAAACTGCTCTAGTCACGTGAAGTCCACTCACAGAGTTAAGCTTCTTTTTTATTTGAGCAGTATTCTAACACTCTTTTAGGTTAGTCAGCTAAGGGATACTCGGTAGCACTTTGAGGCTTATGTTGAAAGCGGAAATATCTTCAGATAGATACTGGAGACAAGATTTCTGAGGAGCTGCTTTTTGAAGTGTGCATTCCACTCACAGAGTTATACTTCTCTTCTCATATAGGATTGGGGAATCCCGTTTGGAGAAAAAGCTAGGAGGGGACATTCTGGAGTATATGGATGGCTATGGTGAAAAAGGAAATATCCTCAGACAAAAACTGGAAAGAAGTTTTCTGTGAAACTGCTTTGTGATAGATATGTCCAGTCATCTCACATAGGTAAAACTTTCCTTCTATTACGCAGTTTTGAAACTGCATCATGGATGGATTCGCAAAGGGACATTCGGGAACACGTTCAGGCATATGGTGAAAAAGGAGATAGCTTCAGATAAAAACTGGATAGTAGCTTTCAGAGCAACTGCTTTCTGATGTGTGTATTCATCTCATACAGTTAAATCGTGCTTTGGATTGAGCAGTTTTAAATCACTGGGTCTGTGGAACCTGAGAAAGGAGGTTTGGGAGCACTCTTAACAATATGCTGGAAAAGTAATACCCTCCTATTAAAACCAGAAGGAAACTTTCTGTGAAACTGCTCTAGGTCACATGAAGTCCACTCGCACAATTAAATTTCTGTTTTCATTGAGGAGTATTCTAACCCTGTTTTAGGTTAGTCAGCTAAGGGATACACGAGAGTGCTTTTCGGCTTACGGTGAAAGCGAAAATATCTCCAGTTAGATAGTGGAGATTAGATTTCCGAGGAGCTGCTCTGTGACTCGTGCATTCCACCCACAGAGTTATACTTTTCTTCTCATAGAGGATTGGGGAATCCCGTTTGGAGAAAAAACGACCAGGGAACATTCGGGAGTATATGGACAGCTATGTTGTAAAGGAAATATCCTCAGAGAAAAACTGGAAAGAAGCTTTGCATGAAACTGCTTTTTGGTAGATATGTCTATTCATCTCAAATAGATAAAACTTTTTTTCTATTACGCAGTTTTGAAAGTGTGTCATGATGGATTCGCAAAGGGACATTCGGTAGTACATTCAGGCCTCTGGGGAAATAGGAGATATCTTCAAATACAAACTGGTGAGAAGCTATCTGAGAAACTGCTTTGCAATATGTGCTTTCTACTCAGGGAGTTATACCTGTTTTCTCATAAGACAGTGTTTGAACACTATTCCTGTAAAACTGAAAAAGTGATATTTTGCAGTGCATTGAAGACTACGGCCAAAAGTGAAATAGCCTGAAATAAAACCCCAAAAGAATCATTTCAAGAAAATGCTCTCTGACGTGTGCATTCATTTCAGAGAGCTACAGCTTACACTCCATTGCCCAGTTTGTAAACTCTATCTTTGAGGAATCTGTGAGGGGATATTAAGTGGCTCCCATAGGCTTGTGGTGAGAAAGGAAACGTCTTCCCATAAAAACTGGACAGAAGCTTTTGGAGCAACTGATTTGTGATGTCTGTATTCATCTCACAGAGTTAAATCATTCTTTGGATTGAGCAGTTTGAAAGCACTATTTCTGTGGAACCTGAGAAAGGACATTTGGGAACGTTCTTCATAATATTCTGAAAAAGAAATACCCTCCAATAAAAACCAGAAGGAAAATTTCTGTGAAACTACTCTAGATCTCGTGAAGTCCACACACACAGCTAAGCTTCTGTTTTCATTGAGCAGTATTCTAACACTGTTTTAGGTGAGTCAGCTAAGGGATACTCGGGAGCACTTTGAGACTTATGGTGAAAACGAAAATAGCTTCAGATAGACACTGGAGAGAAGATATCTGAGGAGCTGCTTTGTGACGTGTGAATTCCACTCACAGAGTTGCACTTTTCTTCTCATAGAGGATTGGGGAATACCACTTGGAGAAAAAGCTACCAAGGGACATTCAGGAGTATATGGATGGTTATGATGGAAAAGGAAATATCCTCAGACAAAAACTGGAAAGAAGCTTTCTGTGAAACTGCTTTGTGATAGATGTGTCTATTCATCTCACATAGATAAAACTTTATTTCTATTACACATTTTTGAAACTGCGTCCTGGACAGATTCGTGAAGGCACATTCGGGAGCACATTCAGGCGTACGGTGTAAAAGGAGATATCATCAAAAAAAAACAGGAGAGAAGCTTTCTGAGAAACTGCTTTGTGGTGTGTGCATTCCACTGAGGGAGTTATACCTCTTTTCTCAAAAGGCAGTGTTTGAACAAGGTTCCTGTAAAAGTGAAAAAGTGATATTTTGCAGTGCATTGAAGACTATTATGAAAAGTGAAATATCCTGAAATTAAACCCAGAAAGAAGCATTCCAAGAAACTGCTCTCTGACGTGTGCACTCATTTAAGAGAGTTAAAGCTTACACTATATTGCCCAGTTTGGAAACTCTGTCTTGGAGGAATCTTTGAGGGGTTATTAAGAGTCACCCCTGGGCTTGTGGTGAGAAAGGAAACGACTTCTGATGAAAACTGGAGAGAAGCTTTCGGAGCAACTGCTTTGTGATGTGAGTATTTTTCTCATAGAGTTAAATCATTCTTTGGATCGAGCAGTTTGATATCACTGTTTCTGTGAAACCTGAGAAAGGACATTTGAGAACACTCTTAAGAATATGCTGAAAAAAGTAATACCCTCCAATGAAAACCTGAAGGAAACTTTCTGTGAAACTGCTCTAGGTCACGTGAAGTCCACTCACACAGTTAAGCTTCTGTTTTCATTGAGCAGTATTCTAACATGGTTTTAGACTAATCACCTAAGGCATACTTGGGAGCGCTTTTAGACATACGATGAAAACGGAAATATCTTCAGATAGGTACTGGAGAGAAAATTTCTGAGGAGCAGCTTTGTGACTGTGCATTCCACTCACAGAGTTATACTTTTCATCTAATAGAGCATTGGTGAATCCCCTTTGGAGGAAAAGCTACCAGGGGACATTTGGGAGTAAATGGATGGCTATGGTGAAAAATGAAATATCCTCAGACAAAAACTGGAAAGAAACGTTCTGTGAAATGGCCTTGTGAGAGATATGTCTACTCATTTCACATAGATAAAACATTGTTTCTATTAAAAAGTTTTCAATCTTCATCATGGATGGATTCATGAAGGTGGCATTTAGGAGCACATTCAGGCCTGTGGGGAAAAAGGAAATATCTTCAGATATAAACTGGAGAGAAGCTTTCTGAGAAACTTCTTTGTGATGTGTGCATTCCACTCAGGGAGTTATACCTTTTTCTCATAAGGCAGTGTTTGAACTCTGTTCCTGTAAAACTGAAAAAGTGATGTTTTGCAGCACATTGAAGACTATGGCAAAAAGTGAAATATCCTGAAATAAAACCCAGAAAGAAGTGTTCCAAGAAACTGTTCTCTGACGTGTGCATTCATTTCAGAGAGTTAAAGCTTACACTACGTTGCCCATTCTGGAAACTCTGTCTTTGAGGAATCTCTGAAGGGTCATTAAGTGGCACTGGGAGGCTTGTGGTGAGAAAGGAAATGTCTTCTGATGAAAACTGGAGAGAAGCTTTCGGAGTAACGGCTTTGTGATGTGTGTATTCTTCTCATAGAGTTAAGTCGTTGTTTGAATTGAGCAGTTTGAAATCACTGTTTCTCTGGAATCTGAGAAAGGACATTTGGAACACTCTTAAAAATGTGCTGAGAAAGAAATACCCTATGTTAAAAAACAGAGGGAAACTTTCTGTGAATCTGCTCCAGGACACATGAAGTGCACTTGCACAGTTAAGGTCCTGTTTTCATTGAGCCGTATTCTAACACTGTTGTAGATTAGTCAGCTAAGGGATACTCGGGAGCCCTTTGCGGCTTACAGTGAAAACGGAAATATCTTCAGATAGATACTGGAGAGAAGATGTCCGAGGAGCTGCTTTGTGACATGTGCAGTCCACTGACAGAGTTATACTTCCCTTCTCATAGAGAATTGCCCAATCCCTTTTGTAGAAAAAGCTTCCAGGGGACATTCGGGAGTATATGGATGGCTTTGGTGGAAAAGGAAATATCCTCATACAAAAACTGAAAAGAAGCTTTCTGTGAAACTGCTTTGTGAAAGATATGTCTATTGACGTAGCATAGATAAAACTTTCTTTCCATTACACAGTTTTGAAACTGCGTCATGGATGGATTCGTGAAGGGACATTCAGACCTGTGGGGAAATAGGAGAAATCTTCAGATAAAAACTGGAGAGAAGCTTTCTGAGAAACTTCTTTGTGATGTGTGCATTCCTCTCAGGGAGTTATGCCTCTTTTCTCATAAGGCAGTGTTTGAACACTCTTCCTGTAAAACTGAAAAGGTGATATTTTGCAGCGCATTGAAGACTTTGGCAAAAAGTGAAATATCCTAAAATAAAACCAAGAGAAAGCATTCCAAGAAACTGTTCTCTGACGTGTCCATTCATTTCAGAGAGAAATAGCGGACACTATGTTGCCCAGTCTGGAAACTCTGTCTTTGAGGAATCTGTGAAGGGATATTAAGTGGCATCCAGAGGCTTGTGGTGAGAAAGGGAATGTCTTCCGTTGAAAATTGGAGAGAAACTTTTGGAGCAACTGCTTTGTGATGTGTGTATTCATTTCATACAGTTAAAACATGCTTTGGATTGGGCAGATTGAAATCACTGTTTCTGTGGAAACTCAGAGAGGACATTTGGGAATGCTTTTAGGAATATGCTGAAAAAGAAATACCCTCTGATAAAAACCAGAAGGAAACTTTCTGTGAAACTGCTCTAGGTCACGTGAAGTCCACTCACACAGTTAAGCTTCTGTTTTCACTGAGCAGTATTCTAACACTGTTTTAAGTTAGTCAGGTAAGGGATACTCAGGAGCACTTTGAGTCTTAGGGTGAAAACGGAAATATCTTCAGATAGATACTGGAGAGAAAGTTTCCGAGGAGCTGCTTTGTGACGTGTGCATTCCACTCACAGAATTATACTTTTCTTCTCATAGAGGATTGGCGAATCCTGTTTGGAGAAAAAGCTACCAGGTTACATTCAGGAGTATATGGATGGCTATGATGAAAAAGGAAATCTCCTCAAACAAAAACTGGAAAGAAGCTTTCTGTGAAACTGCTTTGTGATAGATATGTCTATTCATTTCACATAGATAAAGCTTTCTTTCTATTACGCAGTTTTGAAACGGCATCATGGACGGATTCGTGAAGTGACATTCGGGAGCATATTCAGGTCTGAGGGTAATTGGTAAATATCTTCCGATAAAAACTGGAATGAAGCTTTCTGAGAAACTGCTTTGTGATGTGTGTATTCCACTCAGGGAGTTATACCACTTTTCTCATAAGGCAGTGCTTGAACACTGTTCCTGTAAAACTGAAAAAGTAATATTTTGCAGTGCATTGAAGACTATGGTGAAAAGTGAAATATCCTGAAATAAAACCCAGAAAGAAACGTTCCAAGAAACGGCTCCCTGACATGTGCATTCATTTCAGAGTGTTAAACCATACACTAGGTTGCCCAGTTTGGAAACTTTGTCTTTGAGGAATCTGTGAAGCAATATTAAGTGGCACCCAGAGGCTTGTGGAGAGAAAGGAAACGTCTTCCAAAGGAAACGGGAGAAAATCTTTCATAGCAACTGCTTTGTGCTGTGTGAATTCATCTCATAGTGTTAAATCATTCTTTGGATTGAGCAGCTTGAAATCACTGTTACTGTGGAAACTGAGAAAGAACATTTGAGAACGCTCTTAAGAATATGCTCAAAAAGATATACCCTCTGATGAAAACCAGAAGGAAGCTTTCTGTGAAACTGCTCTAGGTCACGTTAAGTCCACTCGCAGAGTTAAGCTTCTGTTTTCATTCAGCAGTATTCTAACAGTGTTTTAGGTTAGTCAGCTAAGGGATACTCGGGAGCGCATGGAGGCTAATGGTGAAAATGAAAATATCTTCACATAGATAATGGAGAGCTGATTTCCGAGGAGCTCCTTTGTGAGCTGTGCATTCCACTCACAGAGGTATACTTTTTTCTCATGGATGGTTGGGGAGTCCTGTTTGTAGAAATGTCTACCAGGGGACATTCGGGAGTATATGGATGGCTATGGTGAAAAAGGAAATATTCTCAGACAAAACAGGAAAGAAGCTTTCTGTGAAACTCCTTTGCAATACATGCGTCTATTCATATCACATAGAAAAAACTTTCTTTCTATAACGCAGTTTTGAAACTGCATCTTAGACGGATTCGCAAAGGGACATTCAGGAGCACATTCAGGCATACAGTGAAAAAGCAGATATCTTCAGATAAAAACTGGAGAGAAGCTTTCCGGGAAACTGCTTTCTTATGTGTGCATCCCACTCAGGGAGTTATACCTCTTTTATCATAAGACAGTGTTTGAACGCTGTTCATGTAAAAGTGAAAGTGATATTTTGCAGCACATTGAAGACTATGTTGAAAAGTAAAATATCCTGAAATAAAATCCAGAAAGAAGCCTTCCAAGAAACTGCTCTGTGAAGTGTGCATTCATTTCAGAGAGTTTAAGCATGCACTACGTTGCCTAGTTTGCAAATTCTGTCTTTGATTAATCTGTGAATGGATATTAAGTGGTGCATCTGGGCTTGTGTTGAGAAAGGAAACATCTTCCAATGAAAACTGGAGAGAACCTTTTGGAGCAACCACTTTGTGATGTGTGTATTCCTCTCATAGAGTTAAATCATTCTTTGGATTGAGAGTTTGAAATCACTGTTTCTCTGGAACCTGAGAAAGTACATTTGAGATGGCTCGTAAGAATATGCTGAAAAAGAAACACCCTCCGATAAAAACCAGAAGGAAACTCTCTGTGAAACTGCTCTAGGTCACGTGAAGTCCACTCGCACAGTTAAGCTTCTGTTTTCATTGAGCAGTATTCTAACACTGTTTTTGTTTACTCAGCTAAGGGATACTTGGGAGTGCTTTGAGCCTTACGGTGAAAACGGACATATATTCAGAAAGATACTGGAGAGAATACTTCTGAGGATCTGCTTTGTGACGTGTGCATTCCACTCACAGAGTTATACTTTTCTTCTCACAGAGGATTGGGGAATCCCGTTGGGAGAAAAAGCTATCAGGGGACATTCGGGAGCATATGGACATCAGTGGTGAAAAAGGAAACATCCTCAGACAAACCAGGAAAGAAGTTTTCTGTGAAAATGCTTGATGATAGTTATGTCTATTCATCTCACATAGATAAAACTTTCTTTCTATTATGCAGTTTTGAAACTGCATCATGGACGTATTCGCGAAGAGACATTCAGGAACACATTCAGACGTACGGTGAAAAAGGAGATATCCTCAGATAAAAACTGGAGAGAAGCTTTCTGAGAAAATGCTTTATCATGTGTGCATTGCACTCAGGGAGTTATACCTCTTTTCTCATAAGGCAGTGTTTGAACACTGTTCCTGTAAAACTGAAAAAGTCAGAAAAGGTGATATTTCGCAGCGCATTGAAGACTATGACATAAAGTGAAATATCCTGGAAAAAAAAAAAACTCAGAAGAAACATGTGAAGAAAAGTCTCTCTAACATGTGCATTTATTTCAGAGAGTTAAAGCTTACACTCCATTGCCAAGTTGGTAAACTCTGTCTTTGAGGAATCTGTGAAGGGATATTAAGTTGCATCTGGAGGCTTGTGGTGAGAAAAGAAACGTCTTCGATGAAAACTGGAGAGAAGCTATCGGAGCAACTGTTTGGTGATGTGTTTATTCATCTCATAGAGTTAAATCGTTCCTTGGATTGAGCAGTTTGAAATCACTGTTTCTGTGGAACCTAAGAAAGGACATTTGGGAACGCTCTTTTTTTCCTTTTCTTTTTTTTTTTTTTAATATACTTTAAGTTCTAGGATACAAGTGCATAACGTGCAGGTTTGTTACATATGTATACTTGTGCCATATTGGTGTGTTGCACCCATCAACTCGTCAGCACCCATCAATTAGTCATTGATATCAGGTATAACTCCCAATGCAATCCCTCACCCCTCCCTCCTCCCCATGATAGGCCCCTTCCCGAGTCCAAGTGATCTCATTGTTCAGTTCCCACCTATGAGTGAGAACATGCGGTGCTTGGTTTTCTGTTCTTGTGATAGTTTGCTAAGAATGATGGTTTCCAGCTGCATGCATGACGCTACAAAGGATGCAAACTCATCCCTTTTTATGGCTGCATAGTATTCCATGGTGTATATGTGCCACATTTTCTTAATCCAGTCTGTCACTGATGGACATTTGGGTTGATTCCAAGTCTTTGCTATTGTGAATAGTGCCGCAATAAACATACGTGTGCATGTGTCTTTAGAGCAGCATGATTTATAATCCTTTGAGTATATACCCAGTAGTGGGATGGCTGGGTCATATGGTACATCTAGTTCTAGATCCTTGAGAAATTCCCATAATGTTTTCCATAATGGTTGAACTAATTTACAATCCCACCAACAGTGTAAAAGTGTTCCCATTTCTCCACATCCTCTCCAGCACCTGTTGCTTCCTGACTTTTTAATGATTGCCATTCTAACTGGTGTGAGATGGTATCTCATTGTGGTTTTGATTTGCATTTATCTGATGGCCAGTGATGATGAGCATTTTTTCATGTGTCTGTTGGCTGTATGAATGTCTTCTTTTGAGAAATGTCTGTTCATATCCTTTGCCCACTTTCTGATGGGGTTGTTTGCATTTTTCTTGTAAATTTGTTTGAGTTCTTTGTAGGTTTTGGATATCAGCCCTTTGTCAGATGAGTAGATTGCAAAAATTTTCTCCCATTCTGTAGGTTGCCTATTCACTCTGATGGTAGTTTCTTTTGCTGTGCAGAAGCTCTTTAGTTTAATTAGATCCCATTTCTCAATTTTGGTATTTGCTGCCATTGCTTTTGGTGTTTTAGACATGAAGTCCTTGCGCATACCTACGTCCCGAATGGTATTACCTAGGTTTTCTTCTAGGGTTTTTATGGTATTAGGTCTAACATTTAAGTCTCTAATTCATCTTGAATTAATTTTCGTGTAAGGAGTAAGGAAAGGATCCAGTTTCAGCTTTCTACTTATGGCTAGCCAATTTTCCCAGCACCATTTATTAAATAGGGAGTCCTTTCCCCATTTCTTGTTTCTCTCAGGTTTGTCAACGATCAGATGACTGTGGATGTGTGGTATTATTTCTGAGGACTCTGTTCTGTTCCATTGGTCTATATCTCTGTTTTGGTACCAGTACCATGCTGTTTTGGTTACTGTAGCATTGTAGTATAGTTTGAAGTCAGGTAGCATGATGCCTCCAGCTTTGTTCTTTTGACTTAGGATTGCCTTGGCAATGCAGGCTATTTTTGGTTCCATACGAACTTTAAAGCAGTTTTTTCCAATTCTGTGAAGTAACTCATTGGTAGCTTGATGGGGATGGCGTTGAATCTATAAATAACATTGGGCAGTATGGCCATTTTCACGATATTGATTCTTCCTATCCATGAGCATGGTATGTTCTTCCATTTGTTTGTGTCCTCTTTGATTTCACTGAGCAGTGGTTTGTAGTTCTCCTTGAAGAGGTCCTTTACACCCCTTGTAAGTTGGATTCCTAGGTATTTTATTCTCTTTGAAGCAATTGTGAATGGAAGTTCAGTCATGATTTGGCTCTCTGTTTGTCTGTTACTGGTGTATAAGAATGCTTGTGATTTTTGCACATTAATTTTGTATCCTGAGACTTTGCTGAAGTTGCTTCTCAGCTTAAGGAGATTTTGGGCTGAGACAATGGGGTTTTCTAAATATACAATCATGTCATCTGCAAACAGGGACAATTTGACTTCTTCTTTTCCTAACTGAATACCCTTGATTTCTTTCTCTTGCCTGATTGCCCTAGCCAGAACTTCCAACACTATGTTGAATAGGAGTGGTGAGAGAGGGCATCCCTGTCTTGTGCCAGTTTTCAAAGGGAATTTTTTCAGGTTTTGCCCATTCAGTATGATATTCGCTGTGGGTTTGTCATAATATAGCTCTTATTATTTTGAGGTACGTTCCATCAATACCGAATTTGTTGAGCGTTTTTAGCATGAAGGGCTGTTGAATTTTGTCAAAAGCCTTTTCTGCATCTATTGAGATAATCATGTGGTTCCTGTCTTTGGTTCTGTTGATATGCAGGATTACGTTGATTGATTTGCGAATGTTGAACCAGCCTTGCATCCCAGGGATGAAGCCCACTTGATCATGGTGGATAAGCTTTTTGATGTGCTGCTGAATCCGGTTTGCCAGGATTTTATTGAGGATTTTTGCATCGATGTTCATCAGGGAGATTGGTCTAAAATTCTCTTTTTTTGTTGTGTCTCTGCCAGGCTTTGGTATCAGGATGATGCTGGCCTCATAAAATGAGTTAGGGAGGATTCCCTCTTTTTCTATTGATTGGAATAGTTTCAGAAGGAATGGTACCAGCTCCTCCTTGTACCTCTGGTAGAATTCAGCTGTGAATCCATCTGGTCCTGGGCTTTTTTTGGTGGGCAGGCTATTAATTGTTGCCTCAATTTCAGAGGCTGCTACTGGTCTATTCAGGGATTCAACTTCTTCCTGGTTTAGTCTTGGAAGAGTGTACGCGTCCAGGAAATTATCCATTTCTTCTAGATTTTCTAGTTGATTTGCGTAGAGGTGTTTATAGTATTCTCTGATGGTAGTTTGTATTTCTGTGGGGTCGGTGGTGATATCCCCTTTATCATTTTTTATTGCGTCTATTTGATTCCTCTCTCTTTTCTTCTTTATTAGCCTTGCTAGCGGTCTGTCAATTTTGTTGATCTTTTCAAAAAACCAACTCCTGGATTCATTGATTTTTTGGAGGGTTTTTTGTGTCTCTATCTCCTTCAGTTCTGCTCTGATCTTAGTTATTTCTTGCCTTCTGCTAGCTTTTGAATGTGTTTGCTCTTGCCTCTCTAGTTCTTTTAATTGTGATGTTAGAGTGTCAATTTTAGATCTTTCCTGCTTTCTCTTGTGGGCACTTAGTGCTATAAATTTCCCTCTACATACTGCTTTAAATGTGTCCCAGAGATTCTGGTGTGTTGTATCTTTGTTCTCATTGGATTCAAAGAACATCTTTATTTCTGCTTTCATTTCGTTATGTACCCAGTAGTCATTCAGGAGCAGGTTGTTCAGTTTCCATGTAGTTGAGCGGTTTTGATTGAGTTTCTTAGTCCTGAGTTCTAGTTTGATTGCACTGTTGTCAGAGAGACAGTTTGTTATAATTTCTGTTCTTTTACATTTGCTGAGGAGTGCTTTACTTCCAATTATGTGGTCAATTTTGGAATAAGTGTGATGTGGTGCTGAGAAGAATGTATATTCTGTTGACTTGGGGTGGAGAGTTCTATAGATGTCTATTAGGTCCGCTTGGTGCAGAGATGAGTTCAATTCCTGGATATCCTTGTTAACTTTCTGTCTCGTTGATCTGTCTAATGTTGACAGTGGAGTGTTGAAGTCTCCCATTATTATTGTATGGGAGTCTAAGTCTCTTTGTAAGTCTCTAAGGACTTGCTTTATGAATCTGGGTGCTCCTGTATTAGGTGCATATATATTTAGGATAGTTAGCTCTTCCTGTTGGATTGATCCCTTTACCATTATGTAATGGCCTTCTTTGTCTCTTTTGATCTTTGATGGTTTAAAGTCTGTTTTATCAGAGACTAGGATTGCAACCCCTGCTTTTTTTTGTTCTCCATTTGCTTGGTAGATCTTCCTCCATCCTTTTATTTTGAGCCTATGTATGTCTCTGCATGTGAGATGGGTCTCCTGAAGACAGCAGACTGATGGGTCTTGACTCTTTATCCAGTTTGCCAGTCTGTGTCTTTTAATTGGAGCATTTAGTCCATTTACATTTAAGGTTAATATTGTTATGTGTGATCTTGATCCTGCCATTATGATATTAACTGGTTATTTTGCTCATTAGTTGATGCAGTTTCTTCCTAGGCTCAATGGTCTTTACATTTTGGCATGTTTTTGCAGTGGCTGGTACCGGTTGTTCCTTTCCATGTTTAGGGCTTCCTTCAGGGTCTCTTGTAAGGCAGGCCTGGTGGTGACAAAATCTCTAAGCATTTGCTTATCTGTAAAGAATTTTATTTCTCCTTCACTTATGAAACTTAGTTTGGCTGGATATGAAATTCTGGGTTTAAAATTCTTTTCTTTAAGAACGTTGAATATTGGCCCCCACTCTCTTCTGGCTTGTAGAGTTTCTGCCGAGAGATCTGCTGTCAGTCTGATGGGCTTCCCTTTGTGGGTAACCCGACCTTTCTCTCTGGCTGCCCTTAAGATTTCTTCCTTCATTTCAACTTTGGTGAATCTGGCAATTATGTGTCTTGGAGTTGCTCTTTTGGAGGAGTATCTTTGTGGTGTTCTCTGTATTTCCTGAATTTGAATGTTGGCCTGCCCTGCTAGGTTGGGGAAGTTCTCCTGGATGATATCCTGTAGAGTGTTTTCCAGTTTGGTTCCATTTTCCCCCTCACTTTCAGGCACCCCAATCAGACGTAGATTTGGTCTTTTTACATAATCCCATACTTCTTGCAGGCTTTGTTCATTTCTTTTTCTTCTTTTTTCTTTTGGTTTCTCTTCTTGCTTCATTTCATTCATTTGATCCTCCTTCGCTGATACTCTTTCTTCCAGTTGATCGAGTTGGTTACTGAAGCTTGTGCATTTGTCACGTATTTCTCGTGTCATGGTTTTCATCTCTGTCATTTCGTGTATGACCTTCTCTGCATTAATTAGTCTAGCTGTCAATTCTTTCACTCTTTTTTCAAGATTTGTCGTTTCCTTGCGCTGGGTACGTAATTCCTCCTTTAGCTCTGAGAGGTTTGATGGACTGAAGCCTTCTTCTCTCATCTCATCAATATCATTCTCTGACCAGCTTTGATCCGTTGCTGGCGATGGGCTGTGCTCCTTTGCAGGAGGAGATGCGCTCTTATTTTTTGAATTTCCAGCTTTTCTGCCCTGCTTTTTCCCCATCTTTGTGGTTTTATCTGTC
>NW_022335051.1:723644-735433 GCF_002776525.5 Piliocolobus tephrosceles
CAGCTTTTCTGCCCTGCTTTTTCCCCATCTTTGTGGTTTTATCTGTCTCTGGTCTTTGATGATGGTGACGTCCTGATGGGGTTGTGGTATAGGTTTCCTTCCTGTTTAATAGTTTTCCTTCTGACAGTCAGGACCCTCAGCTATAGGTCTGTTGGAGATTGCTTGAGGTCCACTCCAGACCCTGTTTGCCTGGGTATCAGCAGCAGAGGTTGCAGAAGATAGAATATTGCTGAACAGTGAGTGCACCTGTCTGATTCTTGCTTTGGAAGCTTCCTCTCAGGGGTGTACTCCACCCTGTGAGGTGTGGGGTGTCAGCCTGCCCCTAGTGGGGGATGTCTCCCAGTTAGACTACTCAGGGGTCAGTGACCCACTTGAGCAGGCAGTCTGTCCCTTCTCAGATCTCAACCTCCGTGTTGGGAGATCCACTGCTCTCTTCAAAGCTGTCAGACAGAGTCGTTCGCGTCTGTTCAGGCTTCTGCTCGTTTATCTGAGCCCTGTCCCCAGAGGCGGAGTCTACAGAGACAGGCAGGTTTCCTTGAGCTGCTGTGAGCTCCACCCAGTTCGAGCTTCCCAGCGGCTTTATTTACCTACTTAAGCCTCAGTGATGGCGGGCGCCCCTCCCCCATCCTCGCTGCTGCCTTGAGGTTAGATTGCCACAGACTGCTGTGTTAGCAAGGAGGGAGGCTCCGTGGGCGTGTGACCCTCCCGGCCAGGTGTGGGATATAATCTATGGTGTGCCGGTGTTACAGCGCAGTATTGGGGTGGGAGTTACCCGATTTTCCAGGTTTTGTGTGTCTCAGTTCCCCTGGCTAGGAAAAGGGACTCCCTTCCCCCCTTGCGCTTCCCAGGTGAGGCGATGCCTCGCCCTGCTTCAGCTCTCGCTGGTCAGGCTGCAGCAGCTGACCGGCACCGATTGTCCGGCACTCCCGAGTGAGATGACCCCAGTACCTCAGTTGAAAATGCAGAAATCACCGGTCTTCTGTGTCGCTCGCGCTGGGAGATGGAGACTGAAGCTGTTCCTATTCGGCCATCTTGCTCCGCGCGCCCCGATATTTCCTTTTTCACCATAGCCATCCATATATTCCCGAATCCCCTGGTAGCGTTTTCTCCAAACGGGATTCCCCAGTGTTCTATGAGAAGAAAAGTAGAACTCTGTGAGTGGAATGCACACGTCACAAAGCAGATCCTTGGAAATCTTCTCTCCAGTATCTATCTGAAGATATTTACCTTTTCACCATAAGCCTCAAAGTGGTCCCGAGTATCCCTTAGCTGACTAACCTAAAACAGAATGAGAATACTGGTCAGTGAATACAGAAGCTTAACTGTGAATACAGAAGCTTAACTGTGTGAGTGGACTTCACGTGACCTAGAGCTGTTTCACAGAAAGTTTCTTTCTGGTTTTCATTGGAGTGTATTTCTTTTTCAGCATATTCTTAAGAGCATTCCCAAATGTCCTTTCTCAGGTTCCACAGAAACAGTGATATCAAACTGCTCAATCCAAAGAATGATTTAACTCTATGAGAAGAATACACACATCACAAAGCAGTTGCTCCGAAAGCTTGTCTACAGTTTTCATCGGAAGACGTTTCCTTTCTCACCAGAAGCCTCCAGGCACCACTTAATATCCCTTCACAGATTCCTCAAACACGGAGTTTCCAAACAGGGCAACGTAGTGTAAGCTTTAACTCCCTGAAATGAGTGCACACGTCAGAAAGCAATTTGTTGGGATACTTCTTTCTGGGTTTTATTACAAGATATTTCACTTTTCCCCATAGACTTCAAGGCGCTGCAAAATATGGTTTTTCAGTTTCACAGGAGCAGTATTCAAACACTGCCTTATGAAAAAAGTTGGATAACACCCTGAATGGGATGCACACATCAAAAATCAGTTTCTCAGAAATCTTCTCTGCAGTTTTTATCTGAAAATATCTCCTATTTCCCCACAGGCCAGAATGTGCTCCTGAATGTCCTTTCGTGAATCCGTCATGACGCACTTTCAACACTGCGTAATAGAAAGAAAGTTTTATCTATGTGTGATGAATAGACGTATCTATCACAAAGCAGTTTCACAGAAAGCTTCTTTCCAGTTTTTCACCATAAGCCTCAAAACGCTCTTGAGTATCCCTTAGCTGACTAACCTAAAACAGTGTTAGAATTCTGCTCAATGAAAACAAAAGCTTAACTGTGCGACTGTACTTCAAGTAACCTAGAGCGGTTTCACAGAAAGTTTCCTTCTGGTTTATATCAGAGGGTATGTCATTTTCAGCATATTCTTAAGAGCCTTTACAAATGTCCTCTGTGAGTTTCCACAGAAACAGTGATTTCAAACTGCTCAATCCAAAGAATGATTTAACTCTATGAGATGAATACACACATCACAAAGAAGCTGCTCCGAAAGCTTCTCTCCAGTTTTCATTGGAAGACGTTTCCTTTCTCACAACAAGCCTATGGGTGCTATTTAATATCCCTTCACAGACTCCTCAATGACAGAGTTTCCAAACTGGGCAATTTAGTGTATGGTTTAAGTCTCTGAAATGAATGGACACGTCAGAGAGCAGTTTCTTGAAATGCTTCTTTCTGGTTTTTATTTCAGGATATTTCACTTTTCGCTTTAGTCTTCAATGCGCTTCAAAGTGTCACTTTTCAGATTTACAGGAACAGTGTTCAAACACTGCGTTATGAGAAAATAGGTATAACTCCCTGAGTGGAATGCGCACATCAAAAAGCAGTTTATCAGAAAGCTTCTATCCAGTTTTTTTCTGAATTTGTCTCCTATTTCCCACATGCCTAAATGTGCTCCGAATGTTCCTTCAGGAATCTGTTGTTGACGCAGTTTCAAATCTGCGTTATAGAAGGAAAATTTTATCTATGCAAGATGAGTAGACATATCTATCCCAAAGCAGTTTCACAGAAAGTTTCTTTCCAGATTTTGTCTGAGGATATTTCCTTTTTCACCAGGGCTGTAAATATACTCCCGAATGTCCCCTTTTAGCTTTTTTTCCAAGCGGGATTCCCCAATCATCTATGAGAAGAAAAGTATAATTCTGTCAATGGAATGCATGTGTCACAAAGCAGCTCCTCGGAAATCTTCTATCCAGTATCTATCTGAAGATATTTCCATTTTCACCATAAGCCTCAAAGCATTCCTGAGTATCCCTTAGCTGACTAATGTAAAATAGTGTTAGAATACTACTTACTGAAAACAGAAGCTTAACTGTGGGAGTGGACTTCCCGTGACCTAGAACAGTTTCATAGAAAGTTTCCTTCTTATTTTTATCCCAGGGTATTTGTTTTTCAGCATATTTTTAAGAGTGTGCCCTAATGTCCTTTCTCAGGCTCCACAGAAACAGTGATTTCAAACTGCTTAATCCAAAGAATGATTAAGTCTGTGAGATGAATACAGACATCACAAAGCAGTTGCTCTGAAAGCTTGTCTCTAGTTTTCATTGGAAGACGTTTCCTTTCTCACCACAAGCTTCTGGATGCCACTTAATATCCCTTCGCAGATTCCTCAAAGACAGTTTCCAAACTGGCAATGCAGTGTAAGCTGTAAATCTCTGAAAGGAATGCACAGGTCAGAGAACAGCTTCTTGGAACCTTTCTTTCTGGGTTTTATTTCAGGATATTTCACTTTTCATCATAGTCTTCAATGCATTGCAAAATATCACTTTTTCAGCTTTATCGGAAGAGTGCTCAAACACTGACTTATGAGAAAAGAGGTATAACTTGCTGAGTGGAATGCACACATCACAAAGCAGTTTCTCAGAAAGCTTCTTTCCAGCTTTTATCTCAAGATATCTCCTATTTCCCCACAGGACTGGATGTGCTCCCGAATGTCCATTTGTGAATCCGTCCATG
Organism: Piliocolobus tephrosceles; assembly: GCF_002776525.5. NCBI lineage: Eukaryota > Metazoa > Chordata > Mammalia > Primates > Cercopithecidae > Piliocolobus > Piliocolobus tephrosceles. The sequence continues at coordinate 727,503 of NW_022335051.1, forward strand.
ACGCAGTTTCAAAACTGCATAATAGAAAAAAACTTTTATCTTTGTGAGATGAATAGACATATGTATCACAAAGCAGTTTCACAGAAAGATTCTTTCCGGTTTTTTCTGAGGATATTTCCTTTTTCACCATAGCCGTCCATATACTCCTGAATGTTTCCTGGTAGCTTTTTCTCCAAACAGGATTCCCCAATCTTCTATGAGAAAAAAAGAGTAACTCTGTGAGTGGAATGCACACGTCACAAAGAAGCTCCTCCGAAATCTTCTCTGCAGTATCTATCTGAAGATATTTCTGTTTTCACCATAAGCCTCAAAGCACTCCCCAGTGTCCCTTAGCTGACTCACCTAAAATGGCATTACAATACTGCTCAATGTAAACAGAAGTTTAACTCTGCGAGGGGACTTCATATGATCTAGAGCAGTTTCAGAGAAAGTTTCCTTCTGGTTGTTATCGGAGGGTATTTCTTTTTCAACATATTCGTAAGAGCGTTCCCAATTGTCTTTCTCAGTTTCCACAGAAACCATGATTTCACACTGCTCAATTCAAAGAATGATTTAACCCTATGAGATGAATACACACAACACAAAGCAGTTGCTCCAAAAGCTTCTCTTCAGTTTTCATCAGAAGACGTTTCCTTTCTCACCACAAGCCTCTGGGTACCACTTAATATCCGTTCACAGATTCTTTAAAGACAGAGTTTCCAAACTGGGCAATGTAGTGTGAGCTTTAACTCTGTGAAATCAATGCACATGTCAGAGAGCAGTTCCTTGGAATGCCTCTTTCCGGATTTTATTTCAGGATATTTCACTTTTCACCATAGTCTTCAATGCGCTGCAAAGTATCACTTTTTCACTTTTACCGGAACAGTGTTCAAATGCTGCCTTATGAGAAAAGAGGTATAATGTCCTGAGTGGAATGCACACATCACAAAGCAGTTACTCAGAAAGTTTCTCTCCAGTTTTTATCTGAAGATATCTCCTATTTCACCACAGGCTTGCAGGTGCTCCCGAATGTGTCTGAGTGAATCCGTCCATGACGCAGTTTCAAAACTGTGTAAAGAAGGAAAATTTTATCTATGTGAGATGAATAGAGGTATCTATCACAAAGCAGTTTCACCGAAAGCTTCTTTCCAGTTTTTGTGTGAGGATACTTACTTTTTACCCATAGCAGTCCATATACCACTGAATATCCTCTGGTCACTTTTTCTCCAAACGGTATTCCCCAATCCTCTATGAGTAGAAAAGTATAACTCTGTGAGTGGAATGCACACTTCACAAAGCAGCTGCTCGGAAATCTCTCCAGTATCTATCTGAAGATATTTCCGTTTTCATTGTAAGCCTCATAGCGTTCCCGAATATCTCTTAGCTGACTAACCTAAAACAGTGTCAGAATACTGCTCAATGAAAACAGAAGCTTAACTGTGCAAGCGGACATCACGTGACCTAGAGTAGTTTCACATAAAGTTTCCTACTGGATTTTATCGGAAGTTATCCCTTTTTCAGCATATTCGTAGGAGCATTTCCAATTGTTCTTTCTCAGGTTCCACAGAAACTGATTTCAAACTGCTCAATCCAAAGAATAATTTAACTCTATGAGAAGAATACACATATCACAAAGCAGTTGCTCCAAAAGCTTCTCTCCAGTTTTCATTGGAAGATGTTTCCTTCTCACCTCAAGCCTCCGGGCGCCACTTAATATCCCTTCACAGAGTCCTCAAAGACAGAGTTTCCAAACTGGGCAACGTAGTGAAAGCTTTAACTCTCTGAAATGAATACACATGTCATAGAGCAGTTTCTTGGAACGCTTCTCTCTGGGTTTCATTTCAGGATATTTCAATTTTCACCATAGTCTTCAAAGCGCTGCAACATATCACTTTTTCAGTTTTACAGGAACAGTGTTCAAACACTGCTTTATGAAAAGAGAGGTATCACTCCCCGTGTGGAATGCACACATCACAGAGCAGTTTCTCAGAAAGCTTCTCTGCAGTTTTCATCAGAAGACGTTTCCTTTCTCACCAAAAGCCTCTGGGCGTCACTTAATACCCCTTTACAGATTCCTCAACAACAGAGTTTCCAAACTGGGCAACGTAGTATAAGCTTTGAATCCCTGAAATGAATGCACACGTCAGAGAGCAGTTTCCTGAATGCTTCTCTCTGAGTTTCATTTCAGGATAATTCACTTTTCACCCTAGTCTTCAATGCACTGCAAAATATCTCTTTTTCAGTTTTACAGGAACAGTGTTCAAACACTGTGTTATGAGAAAAGAGGTATAACTCCGTGAGTGGAATGAACACATCACGAATCAGTTTCTCAGAAAGTTTCTCTCCAGGTTTTATCTGATGTTATTTCTTACTTCCCCACAGGCCTGAATGTGCTACCGAATGTCCCTTCGTGTATGCGTCCATCATGCAGTTTCAAAACTGTGTAATACAAAGAAGGTTTTATGTATGTGAGATGTATAGACATATGTATCACAAAGCAATTTCACAGAAAGCTTCTTTCCAGTTTTTGTCTGAGGTTACTTCCTTTTTCACCATAGCTGTCCATATATACCCCAATGTCCCCTGGTAGCTTTTTCTCCAAACGGGATTCCCCAATCCTTTTTGAGAAGTAAAGTAAAACTCTGTGACTAGAATGCACACGTTACAAAGCAACTTCTCAGAAATCTTCTTTCCAGTATCTATCTGAAGATATTTCCGTTTTCACCATAAGCCTCAAAGTGCTCCCGAGTATCCCTTATCTGATTAACCTAAAACAGTGTTAGAATACTGCCCAATGAAAATAGAAGCTTAACTGTGCAAGGGGAATTCACGTGACCTAGAGCAGTTCCACAGAAAGTTTCCTTCTGGTTTTTATCGGAGGATATTTCTTATTCAGCATATTCTTAAGAGCGTTCCCAAATGTCCTTCCTCACGTTCCACAGAAACAGTGAATTCAAACTGCTCAATCCAATGGAGGATTTAACTCTATGAGATGAATACACACATCACAAAGCAGTTGCTCCGAAAGCTTGTCTCCAGTTTTCATCGGAAGACGTTTCCTTTCTCACTACAAGCCTCTGAGTGCCACTTAATATCCCTCCACATATTCCTCAAAGACAGAGTTTCCAAACTGGGCAATGTAGTGTAAGGTTTAACTCTCTGAAATAAATTCACACGTCAGAGAGCAGTTTCTTGAAATGCTTCCTTTGGGGTTTTAATTCAGGAAAATTCACCTTTCGCCATAGTCTTCAATGCACTGCAAATATCACTTTTTCAGTTTTAGAGGAACAGTGTTCAAACACTGTCTTATGAGAAAAGAGGTATAACTCCCAGACTGGAATGGACACAACACTAAGCAGTATCTTTGAAAACTTCTCTCCAGTTTTTATCTGAAGGTATTTCCTAGTACCCCACAGGCCTGAATGTGCTCCCGAATGTCCCTTCGTTAATCCATCCACGACACAAATTGAAAAGTTTTTAATAGAAATAATGTTTTATCTATGTGAGATGAGCAGACATATCTATTGAAGAGACATTTCACTGAAATCTTCTTTCCAGTTTTTGTCTGACGATATTTCCTTTTTCACCATAGCCATCCATTTACTCTGGAATGTCCCCTGGTAGCTTTTTCTCCAAACAGGATTCCCCAATCCTCTCTGAGAAGAAAAGTATAACTCTGTGAGTGGAATGCACACATCACAAAGCAGCTCCTCGGAAATCTCCTCTCCAGTATCTATCTGAATATATTTCCGTTTTCACCGAAATCTGGAAAGAAGCTTTCTGTGAAACTACTCTGTGATAGATATGTCTATTCATCTCACATAGATACAACTTTCTTTCTGTCATGCAGTTTTGAAACTGCGTCATGGACGGATTTGCGAAGGGACATTCGGGAGCACATTCAGGCCGGTGGGGAAATAAGAAATACCTTCAGATAAAAACTGGAGAGAAGCTTTCAGAAAAAATGCTTTGAGATGTGTGTATTCCACTCAGGGAGTTATAAAACTGTTTTCTCAGAAAGCATTGTTTGAACACTCTTCCTGTAAAAGTGAAAAAGTGATGTTTTGCAGCACATTGAAGACTATGGAGAAAAGAGAAATATCCTGAAATAAAACCCAGAAAGAAGCGTTCCAAGAAAGTACTCTCCGATGTGAGCAATCATTTCAGAGAGTTAAAGCTTACACTACATTGCCCAGTTTGGAAATTCTGTTTTTGAGGAATCTGTTAAGGGATATTAAGTGGCCCCGGTAGGCTTGTGGAGAGAAAGGAAACGTCTTCTGATGAAAACTGGAGTGAAGCTTTCAGAGCAACTGCTTTGTGATGTGTGTATACATCTTATACATTTAAATCATTCTTTGGATGGGGAGTTTAAAATCACTGTTTCTGTGGAGCCTGAGAAAGGACATTTTGGAATGCTCTTACAAATATGCTGAGAAAGTAATACCCTACGATAAACCAGAAGGAAACTTTCTGTGAAACTGCTCTATGTCACGTGAAGTCCACTCACACAGTTAAACTTCTCTTTACATTGAGCAGTGTTCTAAAACTGTTTTAGGTTAGTCAGCTAAGGGATACTCGAGAGCGCTTTGAGGCTTAAGGTGAAAACCGAAATTTCTTCAGATAGACACTGGAGAGAAGATTTCTGAGGAGCTGTGTAGTGACATGTTAATTCCACTCAAAAAATTATACTTTTCTTCTCATAGAAGATTGGGGAATCCCGTTTAGAGAAAAAGCTATCAGGTGACAGTCAGGAGTATATGGATGGCTATGTTGAAAAAGGAAATATCCTCAGACATATACTGGAAAGAAGCTTTCTGTGAAACTGCTTTGTGGTAGATACCTCTATTCATCTCACATAGATAAAACTTTCTTTCTATTGTGCTGTTTTGAAACTGTGTCATGGACGGATTTGCGAAGGGACATTCGGGAGCACATTCAGGCCTGGGGGAAATAGGAAATATCTTCAAATACAAAACTGGAGAGAAGCTCTCTGAGAAACTGCTTTTTGATGTGTGCATTCCACTCAGGAAGTTATACCTCTTTTCTCATAAGGCAGTGTTTGAACACTGTTCCTGTAAAAGTGAAAGTGATATTTTGCAGTGCATCGAAGACTACACTACGTTGCCCAGTTGGGCAATTCTGTTTTTGAGGAATCTGTGAAGGGATATTAAGTGGTGACCAGCAGGTTTGTGGTGAGAAAGGAAACGTCTACTAATGAAAACTGGAGAGAAGATTTTGGAGCAACTGCTTTGTGATGTGTGTATTCATCTCATAGAGTTAAATCAATCTTTGGATTGAGCAGTCTGAAATCACTGTTTCTGTGGAAAATGAGAAAGGACATATGGGAACGCTCTTAAGAATATGCTGAAAAAGAAATACCATCCGATAAAAACCAGAAGGAAACTTTCTGTGAAACTGCTCTTGGCCACGTGAAGTCCCATTGAACATTTAAGCTTCTGTTTTCATTGAGCAGTATTCTAACAGTGTTTTAGGTTAGTCTGCTAAGGGATACTCGGGAGCGCTTTGAGGCTTTCGGTGGGAACAGAAAAATCTTCAGATAGATAGTGGAGTACAGATTTCCAGGAGCTGCTTTGTGACGTGTGTATTCCACTCACAGAGTTATACTTTTCTGCTCATAGAGGATTGGGGAATCCCGTTCGTATAAAAAGCAACCAGGGTACATTCGGGAATATATGGATGGCTATGTTGTAAAAGGAAATATCCTCAGACAGAAACGGGAAAGAAGATTTTTGTGAAACTGCTTTGGGATAAATATGTCTATTCATCTCACATACATAAAACTTTCTCTCTATGAAACAGTTTTGAAACTGCATCATGGACGGACTTGCGAAGGGACATTCAGGAGCATATTAAGGCGTACGGTGAAAAAGGAGACATCTTCAGATAAAAACTGGAGGGACGCTTTCTGAGAAACTGCTTTGTGATGTGTGAATTTCGCTCAGGAAGTTATACCTCTTTTCTCATAAGGCAGTGTTTTGATGCTGTTCCGGTTCCGGTAAAACTGAAAAAGTGATACTTTGCAGTGCACTGAAGAATATGGCAACAAGTGAAATATCCTGAAATAAAACTCAGAAAGAAGCGTTCCAAGAAACTGCTCTCTGAGGTGTGCATTCATTTCAGAGAGTTAAAGCTTACACTACGTTGCCCAGTTTGGAAACTCTGTCTTTAAGGAATCTGTAAAAGGATATTAAGTGGTGCTTGAAGGCTTGTGGTGAGAAAGGAAACGTCTTCAATGAAAAGTGGAGAGAAGCATTCAGAGCAACTGCTTTGTGATGTGTGTATTCATCTCATAGAGTTAATTCATTCTTTGGATTGAGCAGATTGAAATCACAGTTTCTTTGGAAAGTTAGAAAGGCAATTGGGAATGTTGTTATGAATATGCTCAAAAAAAAATACCCTCTGATAAAAACCAGAAGAAAACACTCTCTGAAACTACTCTAGGTCATGTGAAGTCGTCTTGCACAGTTAAACTTCTGTTTTTATTGAGCAGTATTCTAAAACTGTTTTGGGTTAGTCTGCTAAGGGATATTCGGGAGTGCTTTGAGGTTTATGGTGAAAACCGAAATGTCTTCATATACTTACTGGAGACAAGATTTCCAAGGAGCTGCTTTGTGACATGTGCATTCCACTCACAGAGTTATAGTTTTCTTCTCATAGAGGATTGCGGAATGCCATTTGGAGAAAAAGCTACCAGGGAACATTTGGGAGTATATGGATGGCTATGGTGAAAAAGGAAATCTCCTCAGACAAAAGTTGGAAGGAAGCTTTCTGGGAAACTGCTTTGTGATGTGTGCATTCCACTAAGGGAGATATACCTCTTTTCTCATAAGGCAGTGTTTGAACACTGTTCCTGTAAAACTGAAAAAGTGATATTTTGCAGTGCATTGAGGACTTTGGCGAAAAGTGAAATATCCTGAAATAAAACCCAGAAAGAAGTGTTCCAAGAAACTGCTCTCTTACGTGTGCATTCGTTTCAGAGAGGTAAAGCTTACACTACATTGCCCAGTTTGGAAACTCTGTATTTGAGAAGTCTGTAAAGGGATATTAAGTGGTTTTCCTGGGCTTGTGGTGAGAAAGGAAACGTCTTCTGATGAAAACTGGAGAGAAGCTTTGGGAGCAACTGCTTTATAATGTGTGTATTCATCTCATAGAGTGAAATCATTCTTTGGAATGAGCAGTTTGAAACCACAGTTTCTGGGGAACCTGAGAAAGGACATTTGGGAATGCTCTTAAGAATATGCTGAAAAAGAAATACCCTCTGATAAAAACCAGAAGGAAATTTTCTGTGAAACTGCTCTATGTCAGGTGAAGTGCACTTGCACAGTTAAGCTCCTGATTTCATTGTGCAGTATTCTAACACTGTTGTAGGTTAGTCAGCTAAGTGATACTGGGGAGTGCTTTGAGGCTTACAATGATAACTGAAATGTCTTCAGAGAGATATTGGAGAGAAGATTTCCGAGGACCTGCTTTGTGATGTGTGCATTAGATTCACAGAATTATACTTTTCTTCTCATAGAGGAATGGGGAATCGCTTTTGGAGAAAGAACTACCAGGTAACATTTGGGGTTATACGGACGGCTGTGGTGAAAAAGGAAACACCCTCAGACAAAAACGGGAAAGAAGCTTTCTGTGAAACTGCTTTGTGATAGATATGTCTATTCATCTCACATAGATAAAACTTTCTTTCTATTATGCAGTTTTCAAACTGCATCATGGATGGATTCACAAAGGTACATTTGGGAGCACTTTCAGGCCTGCGGTTATATAGGAGATATCTTCAGATAAAAACTGGAGAGAAGCTTTCTGATAAACTGCTGTGTGATGTGTGCATTCCACTCAGGGAGTTATACCTCTTCTCTTATAAGGCACTGTTTGAACACTGTGCCTGTAAAACTGAAAAAGTGATATTTTGCAATGCATTGAAGACTATG